>NW_027656678.1:0-69617 GCF_964235325.1 Thermobia domestica
CCTGCTGTTGATGATGGGAGAATATAATCAATAATTTTCTTTTCATTTTCAGGTCACAGTAGCACTGCAACCAACAGAAAAATAAATGGTATAAGTTATCAGTCAATTAAGGTTTGTTATATACAACAGCTTATTAACCCACCAGAAGATATCCGTTCTTACTTCTACCCTATGCAACATATGGATTAATTAAGAAGATCTAAGCATAAGCATGAGACAATATTATAACTAAGATGGCAAAACCTCGCTCCTGAAAAATCAACATTGTTGAGGAAACAATAAATAGTTCAGTTTTTTTTTTCAAGGAAAGCATTAAAACCTTAAAGTAATAAAACACGCTCTGCAGCTTCTTTAGCGAAATGACTTAAAAAAAAAAAAAAAAAAAAAAAAAAAAAAAAAAAAAAACTAGTGCAATTTATTGAACTGACTTTGGGGCAACGAGTTGCATTCTGTGCAAGACATATTACCGTACTTAATTTTTGGGATCATATAGTAAGCCTAACGCCAAACTGTCAATTTTTGGGATACAAGTTTTTTTGGATTCGTAACGATGATATAGGTTCTGTACTTGGTTAGATTTATAAATCTTCGAAGAATATCTACTTCAGTACCTAATTTGCAATACATCTTTTCTAATTTACTTGCTAGTCCTAATCCTGTTTTCTTCAAATGTAACATTTCTAACATTCGTGTCAGTGTTCTTGCTGGATTCCATAACATATTTCAGCTTTACGAAAACCTATTCCATTACTTGTCACTTTATGCATTGCCTCAATGAATACATTCTCAGTCCAGCTTCTCCGTTCTGAATCAGGCTTTCTTTTATAGTATGTAAACATACGTATTTCTTTCTGTAAAATAACAAGAATACTAACACTAATACTAAAAAAATAATGCTTTTCAAGGATTTAATTTTTTGCATTTAGCAAGTATTAAATTAGGCTTAATACTTTGCCTCTATTAACTCTCTATTAACTAGGCGTAATTATAAAAGAAATAATACAAATCTAAACTTTATTTATGTATTCACATCCTAAAATATCACAACTATCATACTAAATTTTTACTTATCTAAAATTGACACGTGAAAATGTAATATGTACGCTAGTGTGGTATATCTTCTGATTTGTTAGGGACAGACGCCACACTCTCATACAAAGGTAAGCTTCGCTTTAAGATGGCTCCCTATCTTCTAACATATACTTTAAGATATCGATTCAACGCTATTACCGTTGTAGCTATTTAATCTTACAATGTAAATTCAACAGAATACATGGACTCTTACAAAATTTTGGTTACTTTAAAATGTCATTTATATTACAAAAATCCTTACCAAAGCGAAACAATAATTCTTTAAATGCTTTCATCTTACCTGTATATCTTCTCTTCTACTGCTGTAGGGCGCCAAATGCCCATGACACATTCTAACGGATTGTTTGACAAGTACGATATTTTGATTGTGTGGCGTCTCTCCTGGAAATACCTTACATGAATCTTTGTGTTACGTGCAGTTTTGATTCCTTGTGATACACTGTAGCAGAAAAGATAATTTTTACGCATACTATATGCAAATATTCTGTTAACACATATGTGTGTCAGAATAATAAAATGATATGTACAAACAAGAAATATGACACGTAATAGAAGTCGTACACAATTATCACTTTATATACAATTATGTGTTTCATTATATTACGGATGTACAAGTTCAAATGTTATTTATGAGTAATTGCGTGCTAACTGCAAGCAATGTGCAAGCATCAAACAATACAAACATTTGCTTTGAAATGAATACGAAACATAATGAATGAATGAATGAATAATTAGGGTTTCATGAGTGCGTCAGCCACAAGGTTATCTGTCTCAGTCAGAATATGGAACAAAAACTTGACAGTGCGTTAATTTGTTATATGAGAATCGATTATATCAAATACTTAGGTATGGAATAAGAGATAACTATTTCTTAAAATTTCGTGTCTATATTTTTATTTGAGTGATCCATAATTAGGATATTACTCCTTTCTTTTAGACATGAGTTTTCTACCTCTCATGACTCATTCAAAGCATACATAATACAGCAGGAAGTCTCTTTTACTTTTAACAAAGTTAGGTTGGACACAGTAGTTGGTGAATATTGCGCATGACCTTGGAAACACCTGCAGATATTTCCATCTCGACCGGTCACTAGTATGGTGCGTGATATGGCTAATTATATGGTGATGTTACTGTTTCAACAAAGGGTTAATATCAAGATTTGTGCGCGCTTAGGAAAAACTCTAAGGAAACCTTTGATATGTAACAAAAAGTTCATGGAAATAATTCACTTTCTTCTTACCATATTTATGAACGACATAAAAGGTTCAGTGCTGACAGCAAGTATGTGGAGGTGATTAGCGCGCAGGTTCAACCAGATCTATCAGAACAACTAATATGATTGACACAGTTCGGGATATCATTTAGAATGACCTAACTCCATTTCTCAATGTAATACAAGATCTCGTAAGGGTGTATAAGAAGATTGTTTACTAAATAATAACGGAGGATTTCAAGAAAACAAAAGCTACCCAAGTAGCAAGAAAGCTTTCGGCTAGTTGGCGCGTGCTTGCTTTTCGGTTTTTACGCTTGCACTTCAAACACATGCTTGCATACAATCTGACTTTTGTTGTACTTGCAATAGATTATTTAAACCCTTCACTGAGCGTCATAGCATCACTGGCCGTTCATTGGTTATTGACTTGACTTGTAAAACTTGAATGGAACACTGAAGGCAAGGTTGCCCTCATGTAACTTTGTTACTGGAATTCGAATTGCGGCATGCTTGCACGATTTCCAATCAAGCTGGATGCTTGCACGATTTCCAATCAAGCTGGATGCAAGCTTGGCCGACCCTCAATTAAAGCTTGCAGCAAGCGGTTTGCAAGTTGTCTCTACTATTAGAGTATCTGCATGTTTGGTGCTCTATTCCTTAACTTACGAGCAGATACTAGAAAAAAATGCTTTATTAGCCCAAGATACAACGTAGGGATTGTTCGTGACTTTTCGGCCCTTAACAATGGTTGTATGTTACCACACTTCTAACATCCACCAAACCTGTTCTCTTGTGATTACTTGAAAAAACCCAGATGATTTTACTTGTTATTCATTTATAATTTACAGACTCGATCTCTTTTTATAATTGCCGTGTTGTTTAGTTTGTGCTGGTTTACTGCTATATATACCAATATACCAATTAAAAATAAAGAAAAGTAAAATTTGGAGAGTATTGTAATTTAAGGTCAACTCACACTCAAATTATAATAACCCGCGCAGTCAAATGTTTACAAGTCGAAAAAAGGTACCTTCAGCTCATGCTAATCGGTTCATGCTTTTACTTGAGCTTATCTTCACATTGGGCTCACTTCTGTCCTCAAGTTAATATGTTGTTGCTGTTGTTTTAAAGTGTGTAAACGTAAATATGGTTTATAAATAACAAAAAAAAATGTTCACACACGATATACAAATGCTGGCACAGGGAAGCTGAGACTAATTCCTGTATAAGAAAACAGCTACCTTCGTTGGATACCAAATGTATTAATGTGAAAAATTTATTAGCTTCCATTTGAAACCAAAATAAACACAATAGGTCAAACAGTCGTGTATTTCGTAGCAGTTAAAAGGGAAGCATGCATATGGATCCATCCATAATTCATTAAAACGAAACAAAAAAAAATTACGAACCAAAAATTTTATTCAAAATCAGGCATATCTAGTAGACATGCATCTTTTTCAAAATATACACTAGTGACAACTAAGTAAAGCGTCCATACACTCCTGTCACTTTATGGGTCTTTGAAAATTTGTATCAGATAGCGAATTCAACAACGTTTGTACTGCATTTATCATTTCTTTGTTCGTCATGAAATGATATCCACGTAAAGCGGCCTTTAAAGTGGAAATAGCAATAGTCGCAGGATGCCAGGTCTGGGGTGTACACTTTATGCTGGAAAATGTCTATTATTTCTTCGTGGTGTAATTCTTAAAAACCTGCGCGTTATGCGGGTGAGCATTATCGTGCAATATGAAGGAGTTCTTGAAATGCGACCTCTTTTTGTTAAGCGCCGACGCAGAGTCTCGATGACTCCTTGGTTCACTGCAGTCACCGTTCGCCCGAAAAGGACAATGTGTTGGTACACCATGCCTCTTCGATCTCAAAACACGATTAGCATCACCTTACCTGCGCTTTTCTCTTGCCGTACTTTCTTCTTGAGAGGCGACTTAACGACTTCAATATGCTGCTTTCTTGGTTGTAAGCAGGTCAAAGTCATGGATCCATGATTCATCTGTAGTTATGACTAGATCCCGGGTGGCCGTCTCAAATAGCCTCGCTGCTGAAAGGGACGTTAAACTCAAAATCAACTAATCTCAACTCGATCCCGGGTGAGGGAATCATCTTCCATACGACTCTTCCACTGGGTGCAAACATCCACACATTACTGCATCTGTTCTGCTGTAAGAATATGCTGTACCCATGCGGAGCAAACCTTTTTCATTTTCGAATAATCATGCAAAATTCGGTGGACGCTGTTCTTCGATATGATCAAATGTGCACTTAATACTCACATGGACATATGCCCATCATAAGGAATAACTGCTGCAACAGTATTCACTAGCGTCTGGTTAATCACGGACTTTTTTTTTTTTTGTCCAGGATGTGGAAGTAAAGTGCCTGACTTGCACCCATCTTCGAACGACTTGCGCAACCGATACAAAGTGATTCTACTCAGTTTGTCTTGATCAGCGTTGCCTCTTGAAACATTGCATATATTTCCGCAGCACTTTTCAAAATTTTATGGCATGTTGCTGTTGATCTTGAATACTCATTGCGAAAAGCAATCTTATACACAAAAACCTGGAGAGGTAAACGAAACACGTTCCACGATAATGAACACAGCTGCTAACTAACGTGAATTGGAAACATATGACAGCTTGCTACGAATATATAATTACGAGACTGGTGCCGAAACCATTGGTAATGTTGCCAAACCAGAAAAATATATATACAGTTATTGGTACCCAATGAGGACAGTTATTGGCACTATTATAAAGCATACAGTATATAAGATAGCTGAAAATACAGGCGTGTTGATTTAACAGAAAGTAATATCAATTATTTATTCATCAACATACAAAAATAGGAATTTTAGGCCTTGGACATGTAGTAAAACCAAATTGAAATCGTCGAATGGACAATATTTTTAAAAGCGAAAATGGGAATGCATAATCACAGTTGTATGTTTCAATGATTTCTTTCAATCCATTTCATTAATCTCGTCTTCATCTGTGACACATTCACTGTCACAATGTAGAAAGTAGCACACGTGACACAAATTCATATTCTATATCTTCCAGTATAAGCTCCTTACGGTACTTCGAAATGCAGTGAATATGGTATTTGCTGTGGTACAATTCACATCCAAGTTCCGTCCTTCCCGAAAACAACGGCTGAAGACAGTGTTTGCTTCGTGCAGCTGATGATGAATCGATGCCAGTAACTAACGTTATACATTTTTATTCGTATAGTTATTGGCACACAATAATTTCACTGCAAGGAAAACAAATTGGTTGAAAATTTATCATTGCATTGATTGGCAGATCCAATGGTTCGTGTGCCAAAATATTCGAACGTTTTAAGCAATAACAAACTAGTTACATTCCCTTTAATCTGGCTAGTATTCTTAACAAAGTGTGTAAGAATTACCCACAAAATTGAAAAATCCAAAGAGCTTCCACTCTCGAGTAAAGTCTGCCTCCAACTGTAAAGTTTCCAGCAAAACAAAGGGAACGCGGGCAGAGAGGATCAGAGTTACCAGCTGCGGGAAATTTTCACAAACACGAAGTCATATTTCCTTAGTGTAGAGAAAAAAACTAATGGCAGTGCCAATAACTGTATGGTTTTCCCTATACACACACACACACACACACACACACATATATATATATATATATATATATATATATATATATATATATATATATATATATATATATATATAGAGAGAGAGAGAGAGAGAGAGAGAGAGAGAGAGAGAGAGAGACAGAGTTTAACAAAAAGGTACGTCAAAATTTCAGGGGTGGATCCTTAAGGGTAGACAAACAAAAAAGTTTACATGACCATATGTCAGGAAATGCATCGTTACAGTGTTACCGCCATTGAGCCGTCTGATGATGTGAAATAGTCACATTCTGGTTGCCTCTTAATTTGATTCAATTTAAACCTCAATAACTCACTCCCTAATTAAAGTAGAAGATAATTTTGGTATCAATGTATTCCTGAAGGATCTAACTTTCCGCCGATATGTATTTTATGTATGTGTGGTACCTCGACGGACGGGGGAGGGAAACTACCTTTTTTTGTTTGTTGTTTGCATCACGTAGTTACCCTCTTCCGTCCGCCATGATACCCTCCATATACATGAAATACATATCAGTTGAAATCTTCATCCTTCAGAAACACATTGTCACCAAAATTTTCTTCCTAGATTAATGAGGGGGGAGCTATTGATGTCTAAATTTAGTCACGACGGATCAATGGCGGTATCTATGTAACGATGCATTTCCTGACATATGGTTGAGTTGAGTTGAGTTGATTTTAGTTTAGCGTCCCTTTCAGCAGCGAGGCTATATGAGACGTGGACCTACTGATTAACGTGGAATCCGAAATGAAATGAAATGAAATCTTTGAGTTTTACCTCCCACGGTTATGCCGGTTAGGCTAAAGGAGACGGTGATAATGAGTAATGAATGAAATGGTGGAATGAAGAAAGTGGGAGGAAACGGGAGAACCCCGAGAAAACCCACGCACACGGTGTTTGTCCACCACAAAGTTCACTTGGCGGGGGCAACGTGGAATCCGAACCACATGAGCTCCCGCCGGGAATCGAACCCGGGTCTCCCACGCCAAAGGCGCGTATGCTAACCGCTTAGCCACGGAGGAGCCCTCCTGACATATGGTCATGTAAACTTTTTTGTTTGTCTACCCTTAAGGATCCACCCCTGAAATTTTGACGTACCTTTTTGTTACACCCTGTATATATCTATATCTAACTATCTATACAGTGGCGGATCCAAGGGGGGTTATTGGGGCTATAGCCTCCACCTTGATGCTCTGGTCTACACTGGATAAAATGGGCTTCTATCCTGCTTTACACTGGATAAAACGGCAAAATATGGTTTAGCCCCTCCCTCTCCCTTGATCATATCCTGGATCCGCCCCTATATATATATATATAGGAGTGTGTGTGTGTGTATGTATATTATAGATAGATAGATATATAGATATAAATATAAAATACTGTCTATATCATATATTTCTTTTTGGTAAAATGAATATATTATTCGATGTCAAGAAAGCCCTGAAGCAGAAAATAATTTTAAGAAAAACATTAGAACATTATTTTTTTCTAAAACAATTTAAAGTGATGTCGATATACAGTGAGAAAAAAAAATACAGCAAGTTAAAGCGGAAGCAAACGGGAGCTTAGCAGCAAATCCAACATGAATGTTAATAAGAGCAAAATAAGATGCACTAGAAAAGAAAGAATACGAAAAGTAAAGATCAAATTAGGTCATCTAGTTCTAACGTACAGAAGTTGTTTGGTTAATGAGTAAAATAATGAGTGATAGTAGGTGGAAAGATATAAAATCCAGAATAGTTTAGCGAAGAATACATTTGAAGAAAAACCGTAGCTTCTTATCAGAAGTTTCGACGTAGAACTTAAGAAGAAGGTGCTGAAAATATATGTGTGAAATGCGGTATTGATGGATGTGAGAAATAGATATTACAAGAATAGGAAAAACGGAGGATGGAAACTAGCGAAACGAGGATATTGTAAATTTGATGTGTGGATGAGGTATCGGATGAAAAGGTATTCAAAGTGATAGGAAAAGAAAATAGTATACTGAAGAACATTTCCAGAAGAAGAGATAGGATGTTGTAAACGTATTTAAGAGATATAGAAGAATCATGCTGTTAACTATGGAGAGAATGACAAATGGAAAAATACCTAGAAGAAGGCTATGATTGAAATGTACAGATCAAACAACCCACGATATTTGCGTCAAATCAATTAAGAGATTACTGAGCTTAGAAGATGATGCTGAGTTACGTTGAACGGGCAAAATAAATCGGTACAATGTACGAATTTGTGATTTAGAACGAGCATGCATTCGCAAAATACATCTGTTACCGGTAAACACAACTTAGATATATTGGAGAACTTTATTGCATTATTGCAGGGGTGTGCCCGCAAAGGGGGGATATGACGCAAACTGCGTCATTGAAATATTTGGGGGGGTAAAAAATCTATATAAATATGTTTGAGGGGGTGTAAAAATTAATCGAAAGGTTTTTTTTATCATCGAAGAACATCTATGAATAGACAATTAGGGGGTGCGTCATGGAGATAAGGGAGGGTGGGCACCCTGTTTATTGTACAACATATTGCACACATACAACTGAATATAATCGATGAGGAGAATGTTCTCCCCCCACATTGGACACAAGTTTTAAATGTCATTGGATTTGCGTCTACGTTCAATTGATATTGTAACATTGGATCATTTTCTCTTATGCAGTAAGTCAACAACATTTTTTCTTATGGATTCCACAAAATGTACGTTTACAACATACTGAATTTAATACCTAACATAAATGCGTCATACAATCTCTCACCTTAGAATACAGCAAGAAATTAACTCCAGGTTAGACATTCTTCGTACTAATAATGATTTCTGTGTGCAAGTATAATGAAATGCTGTACTGATTCGTATTGCATTGAAACTGTCATGTATAGTAATGATGGAATATTAATTTTGGTTTCCCTATATTTGTTTAAAATCTTACAGTCTCACAGTGAACCACAAGACTTGCTTTTTAATCTATATATATAAAAGAGAACGTACAAAATTTTGTCCGCTCATCACGCTAATACGGCTGAACCAATTTCTTTCATTTTTGGGGGGTTATTAGGATTTGGACCCTAGATGGTTTTTATCATATCACTTTAATTTTTAATTACCAGTGTCTTGAGATAATTGACCATTCAAGTGTCCATAACGTACAAATCCTTTGTTATTAGTTCATCATAGGTAAAAATAAACGTATTTATATGCAACCCGCATGACCGTGTCACTCGGCGGGTTAACATAAATGACAGGCGATATACAGCGGAAAATAGCTTGAATCTTCTGTTTAAATTTTTTTAATTGATTTTCTTATTTTTACAGACACTTTTACAATATGCCAGCACCGGGATGACCGCAGCGAAGCGGGGCGGGTTAACATAAATGACAGGCGATATAATGTTAAGATTTACTGCAATCTTCTATGGTTTTTATCATATCACTTGAAAGCGAAAAAGTAAAAATTATCTAAGTAACAAAGTTTATTGCGTTCCGGGGTGACCGCAGCGAAGCGGGGTGAACGCTGCTAGTTTGTTAATGAAAGGTCCACAAATTAGACTTGCATTCTTCCGAAATACTGCTTTGACCATTCTTGTCTTTCTTTTTTTATTCGTATTTGCGTTTCATATTTTCTCTAGTGATACATTAGTAATATGCTATCCGGGTACTGGAAACTCTTTCACACTCTGCCCTTCTTCCTTTATATTTCATGTACACCGCTTTTTTTTTTTTTTTTTCAACACAATTGCTTTTGACTTTCTAACGGTAGAAATAAACTAGAAATAACGGAAGTGGTAGAAATAAACTATTTTTGGTTCTTACGTTAATCACTAGAAAACAAAAACAATAGCAGATAGGGAGATCTGGTTTCCTACAATCATATAAGCGTTCTAAAAATACAATTCATCTCCATCCTTAACTCTCCACTTAAACCAAACGTGATAGAAATTCTCTGTAACTTCCGGTTTCAATATTGAAATGTAATCTTCCGGTTTAACGTCACGCAATGGCTAAGGGAGACGATGATTAGGGCAAGTGAATGATGATGAAAGAATTTGTGGAATGAGAATGTGGGAGGAAACGGGAGTACCACGAGAAAACCTACGGACACGATGTTGTGCACCACAAACTTACTTGGCTGGTGGTAGAACCAGGGACCTCACGCACCAGAGGTAAGCGCTCTACCAGTGAGCCATCATACTACTCCCAGGTTTCAATATTGATCCACAAAGATCAAAAACGAAACGAAATAACGAGAAGCGCTTTCCTAAAATCGATTTAGTATTAAAAGCATAGGAATAATCTTTTCTTTTTCTAAACTCTATATTCAAACTGGAAGTGGCAGAAATCAACCACTTCTAGTTTTGAACGTACATCATTGGAGAATAAGAACGGTAATACGTAGCAAGGAGCGTTTTCCTGGAATTAATTAAGCATCCTAAGAATATATCTCATCTTCACTCTAATCTCTCTACTATTCACTTCTGGTTTCAATGTTAATTAGAAAATATTACGCCATAGAAACTAAACACCTTCACGTGATGTACATGTTCAATCCATATTCTTGACAGATTTGTCTCAAATTGCCTTATATCTTAATAACTTTATTTTCAGATACCTCAACAAAACAACTTACCAGCTGCATATAATATACACGTAATTCTTTTATCTCTACCGAAATATGTGGCCCCGCGTAGTGTACACTGAGAGAAAAAGGACTAGGATTTCCGTGTGGATACATCGTATTTACGCGGGTGCGCTACTTAAGTAATGTAATTTCATGTATAAAAGTACAGCAGGTGGGAACACCATTCCAAGGCTGGAGTTCGGCGTCGAACTAGACTCGCTGTGATTCGATAATTTTATTCACATGATTGATTTCGTGTTAAATACTATTACTCTCGTAAGGTAGGGAGTCACAGATTTAGAAAGAACCAAGAGGGGACACTCGTAGGAAGTTAGTAACAACATTATATACCTAAGTTACCACCGTCGGAATGGGTATGGCGTTAATTCTAGATTTGAAATGGTGGTCTCACAACACAAAATTTTCGCTGGACGGTGGTGTAGATCGTACTACTGATGAAACAACATTACTTAATGTGGTGACGCGCGTAACCTGGTAAAAACAGCATTTACATGCCGACTGGATTATGCTTTTTTCTCCGTGTACTCCTAACGCTCTCGTCCTTTTGTGTGACTGGGGACAATCGGTCGAAAAAGTGTAACAATTTTTCAAGCCAGCTATGCTGAGCTAGGTTTCCTTCATTTACACAAGGCAAACGCCGAGATGGTCCCTAACCTCCGCTTCCTTCTATCCTCACTTTTTCTTTCTCCCCAATTTCTCGGAAAATGTGGTAGCCGAGGGACATTTTCCCTTCATGCGCGTGAAGGGCTAACATGGTCATAGCTGACGAAAGCCCAAGAACCTAATTTCTAATCGTAATCCTGCCAAAATTCTATGTCCCTTGTGCCAGCTGTCATGTTCGAGGAACTTTATAAGAGAAATTATAAATGTCCCACATATGAAGAAGAAATGCATAAAACAAATATGCAAATGCAGAAATATTAAAGTTGCGGTAAATTGTTAAACAGGAGTTACATTGAACATCTAATTAAACAAATAATGATAATTACACTCATTTGTACGAAGTATTACAGTCTTTGAAGAGCTACGGACGCGGCCAGTTTTTACGTGGATGATGTAATACCAGCAATTGGATTCTGTTGTCGATGTTTCAGGCTTTCTTGATTGGTGTTTGTTACCTCTTAACTTAATATATTCTTTGATTCTTTCATGATCCCACTTAAGCAACAAAACACTGAACAGGAAACCGAACGCAAGACCCCGTGAACGAAGATATAAAAGGTTACTACTTAGCTACATATTGTAATGCATAAACCATGTTTAAATCGATTAATTGATTGTATGTTTAATAGAGACATCACCATTGAGGCTACTTCCCTGCCAAGATAAGTTTAATGAACTTCGATGAATAATTATCATCGAAAGTGTTATTTTGTTATTAGCAAATCACTTACCGCAAACGCACAAATTTCCATGCACCATGGTCTTCAGCTAATCTTTTCGTATGTACGCAGAAACTTTCTGTTCTAATATCGTCCATTAACTGTACCCTCTTTTGACCCTTCCTCTTTTTCCTGTCACAAACTCTCATGATACAGTTCTTCCTAGAAAAATGTCCCATCCGGTTTTTCTTTCTCTTTCCAATTACATCTAATTTCATTCTTTTCTTCCCTACTAATTTCTAAGATTACATTATTTGTTTTCCGTTCGAGCCAGCTAATTCTCTACATTTTAAAAACCAACAATAGTTTTACATCATTCTTGGGTCATGAAATGAAATGGAATTTTATAGTTTTGCGTTCTACGGTTATGCACTTTAAGTTAAACTAGCGAATGTTTAATGAAGGTGAATGGCAATGGAAGAATTTGTGAAATCCGAGTGTTGCAGAAAACGGTAAATCTCCAAGAAAACCCACGGACATGATGTTGTCCACCATAAACTCACTTGGCCTGGGATCGAACAAGCGATCCTTAGCACCGAGATGAACGCTTTAATAATCATATAAGAAGCATCGAACATTAGAGTAGTATGCTTTCCAAAGATATTATGTTAAAGTGGATCACTAGGTGTTCCTTGTGCTATGCTAAACGGTCCTTGAATAGTGCGGCGTTGCCAGATAGTGTGTTTACTGATGCCAGATAATAAAGGAAGTAATCATGGAATTCTGCTTGGATACATACTAGAGAAATTAGTTTTGGACCCTTACTGTAATTCCGCTTCTCGACCTGCAACGCTAGAATCCAGGAATTTTCTTATTGTGACTACTACAGTAAACGTACAAATTTGGCAACAACGCATTACGGCGTTCTGCGCAAGTTTCGTCTCAAAATCTATTTCCTTAAATGTAAATTAATATTTAAATAAAATATGAAACACAACACGAAAAACGGCCAAACAATATATCTATTTTGTAATAAGATCGTTACTTTAAAATACTTTACACATATAAATAAACATTTCTTAAAATTGAGCACTTCTAGGAAGATCTTACAGCAAGTGCCATCTTGTGTGCTCATTGTAAAACGAATCAAATATTTTCTTTTATTTGTTACCTTTTTCAATATCTGAAGACAGAACCAAATGAATCAGTGTCTTGTGTTGTAGCTGAAACATAACTCTATCTTATAGTACAATATTTATAATATGTAACATTTCATTGCGCAGTAGTTAAGGCAATGAGCTAAAATATGTACTGATTTCTGGGTGGTGATCCACCTTAAACAGGACTTGATTTTTTAGAAAAGGTTCCTACACTGATGTAGTTTTCAAAACGTGACATCAAAGATTTATAGGTTATCAAACCTAGGAAAGTTTAATGGAATAACTAGATCAACTTCAAGCTTATACCCTACTTGGGCAAATAAATGTAATAATGTTCGCTTTCTCGAATAACGAATTCACTAATCGTCAGCAGGGCAGATCTAGTAGGTAAAAACTAGGGGAGGGGCAGCCAGTACCCAGACTATGATGGCTATGTAAAACTTTCAAAAAAATATAAATAATAGCTTAAATTATTTTGTCACTGACAAAACTGTGCGCCACTGATCGTCAGATTTTTTGTTTGCATGGAGATTTGTATTCGATCACCATTGTAGACACATGTAGTTAGGATATCATGTTAAACTGCATTTATATGTCTGTATCGCAAAGGCGCTGTAAAGAAACGTTAATCTGAACCAAATAACAACAACCAAACCTTTTACGAAGAGTTGATAGCTATAACAATTAGGTATACAGCTTATCAATTCGTTTGAATTCATATATCGTCCTGACTAGCGCTTTCGCTTCCTGTGCGTGTGTTAGCAAGTTCAAGGTAACGTTTCGAACAAAAAACACAGTGCGATATCATTCGTACCTATCCCGTTCGAAGTAGTCATTACCCCACTCATAAACATGAATACGCACCACCCAGTCACAACTACGTTGAAAAAAAAATCCTTAGTCTTGAGTAATTCCGTAAGAGATGGCAACACCAGTTCTATGTTTGTCGTTCCTCGTAAATGTTCCATGCGCCTCCTAGTGGCGCATGAGTAGAAGTAGTATAAAACGCTCCACCTTTCTCTACGATCAGTCTCCAGCAAGCAAGAGAGAGAATTAAAAGGGAGAAAAATGGAGTAAAATAAATAAAATAGTGCTCCCATCGAAGTTGGAGGACTGGGTGAACGGTGACAGGTGTCCTCAGGTGCCTAGCAACGGCTGGGGCTATGGTTGCTATAGAAACCACCACTGTACTCAACTCCCATATATTGTATCGTTTTGCGTAGTATACACTAAAACTTGCCTCGAAGCTTTGCAACAAAAAAACAATTATAGGTTAACGTACTGCACAAAAATAAGTGGGCTCAAATGCACTTGTATTTGTGGGCCCTTCCATGAAATTAAAAGTTAACCATGTCTATCTTGCGACTTCTTCTGTAAATAAATATTTGAGAAGAGTCGATTTATATGACTGTTTATCAATTCTAGGTAAAATTCTTTACATAGTTTAAAGAGCTTCGTGGATCAATGATAAAGTGCTCATTCCTGGAGCGAAAGTTGCGGGCACGTCTCGTAACGGTTTGCGCTAACGCAACGCAAAATTTCTGATTTAGTTTTGCGATGATCGATGTAGCAATTAAACTTGCTTTTTACACTTTTTGTGTTGCGTTGTTGAACACAGGATTGCAAAGATTTGTACGACACGATACCCTTGATATCAGGATATGTCATGCTATGTTGTGGGTTTCTAAAGATTCATTGACCCCTTCCGCGTTGTTATTATGATGTTTCACACCAGGTTTCCATTAGTTCACAGGGGGGCCGCTGTGGCTCAATGGTAGAGCGTTCACCTCTGGTGCTTGGGGTCCCGAGTTCGATGCCAGCCCCCGCCAAGTGAACTTCGTGGTGGAGAAACACCGTGTGCGTGGGTTTTCTCGGGGTTCTTCCGTTTCCTCCCACTTTCTTCATTCCACCATTTCATTCATTTCTCATAATCACCGTCTCCTTTAGCCTAACCGGCATAACCGTGGGACGTAAAACTCAAAAAAAAAAAAGATTTTTTCCATTAGTTCACAGGATAATAATCAAATATAAATGTAAACTCAAAAGTAATTTATAATTGAAATAGTATCTTATTGAATTATATATATGTAACAGGTCATTATATATACATATATTCTATTAATTACAGCGTCTTGAGCATAAACCTTGGGCTTCCAAATAGATGGATTAGTAGCACGCTTGTTTTAGATTACAAGGCTCATTTTCCGAAGCGACTCCTTTATTTATTAATATGAGGAGTTTGATGTAATTAGGGCGTAAGCGAATTTGCGCTCTTTTTGCATCAAACACATAAGTGGCTTTTACCATGCTTGCTTAGCCTCTTGTCAAAATTTCAACTCAATATCGGAATAAAATGCATATTAGATTGTTTTATGTAAGGAAAAAAACACTACTTAAATTTTTAAGATCATTTTTCTCCAAAAAGCATATTTCAGACTTACACCCTTATTGCATCAAACTTCTCAATTGTTTATAAATAAATTAGTGTGTGTGTGTGTGTCTGTCACAGTTAAGAGAAACTACAATAGATGCAATCTGCAAATTAGCAGTTTATTTTTACTTACACCATAAAATACACAAGTAAATAAATAATTCACTCCAGCTTAATAGAAAATATCAATAATTATTGGTAACGACATACCTTTTAGCACCATAAAAATAGGATTTTCTCGAAAACTACGCATGAGAATGTACTCCCAAGCTTGTTTTTTGTTCAGTTCAATGTTAACTACCGATTTATGTATGTCTCAACTTTAGACAATATTCTAATTAAACAAGACTTAATCATCGGTAAAAGAGAACGTTAACGTACCAAAAAGACATTTCGGTCAATGTTCCGTTAAGGGGGTCCAGTGTCTTTGACACCACTTCTTACTATTGATTTTCGTTTGATTACATACTATAACGTTATATTAGGTTAGGTTAGGTTACGTTAGGTTAAGTTAGGTTCGGTTAGCTTAGTTTAGCTTAAGGAGGTCCAGTGTAGTTTTGGACCCCTTAACGGAACATGGACCGACATTTCTATTTCTATATAAAAATATTTTCATAAAGAAATATATTCGCAGTTATTCTCATTGAAGGTTCTTTCTGTTTGTAATATGCTAATTGTCAATATTTTCTTTATAGATGGAAGGGAAAAAGTGTCTTTTGAGACAGGACACGTATGTTTTTCTCCTCCATCTAATTGTCAAAGTGATTGGTTTCCATTTAATAAAGATTAAAACTTCATTAAGCTGATAAGATTTCAAATTGATTCCAGGAAAAGGGAAGTTTGACAACTTTGTAGGTACGCTCAATGCCTACATGTCCTTTCATAATATTTAGTTTTTAGTATATTAAGCAGTTATTTTCTAAATAAAACCATTTTGACGATTGAAGCTTCAAGAAGCTTACAGTCGTGCAAAACATCTGTTCTTACAACCAACTATAATATGCTACGAAAATCAGGAAGAAACCTCAGACTATCACAGACGCCTGCGCCTATACCAACATCAAATACCTATGAGGTTCTTTCAAAAGCCACGGATGACAGGAAAAGCTTCCACTAGATACAGTGAACTTGGGAATAATGAGAAAATAGACCATATGAAGACTACCTCAGACGTGACCAACTTAGAAACACAAATATGATTGCCCTTCTATACAGGACTATGAATTACAATTAATAACTAAAGATTGCAGCAAAGAAGTCACTTTTCCATTCATGAAAGGATACACAAATAAGTGTGAGCTTCAGAAAGATTACGAAGTCGGCAAAACTTTTGTTCCTACGATAATATGCCACTGAAATTAAGAAGAAAACTGAGATTATCAAAAGCAATTATTCGCTACCTTCCAGTTGATACCAGTATTGGAGACATCACAACAGCACTCAAGGAGTAAAATTAACCAATATTCTCCGTTAACAAATGCGAACTCAGAATCGTGAAGGAGAGAAAGGGAAAGTCAACATCCCACTAATCTCATTTACATTGAAGAAGACTCTACAAGCAACCAGAATCTTCAAAGATGACTTATTGCTACACATGAAAGTTCACATAGAACCACTACAAAAGAAACATTACTTGCAATGTCTCAAATATCAAACATTTTAGCATTCGCAAGCAACTTGCCAAGCTCTGCCTCGGTGCGTTAAGTGCACCGGCTCTCATTAGACGTATCAATGTGACACGAAGACTAGAGACACGCCAGCAAAATGTGTCAACTGTAGAGGTGGTCATTCTTCTAATTGTTCCGAATGTCCGCGATACAACAAACTTTACAAGCAAAAAGGAAATCAACACCAACAAGCACAATCTCATATTTAGTACCTCTTCAAGACGTCGCTGCTACTTCCACTTCAAGACTTGACCCTGCGATATCACACACTATCACAGCTACAACACTGAAGACGTCTCCTTATGATAATGTCTCCTTATGATAATTCATTCTCTAAAGATATCATCCAAACTATTAAAGAACTTCTTTAACTTCTGAAAGATTGAAATCTGACTAGCATAGTACACAAGCTACGCACCTACATGCCAAAGCTGAAAGCTGCCCCAGATCTGCTCAGTAAATTCACCCATCCTTACGGATTTCTTCTCTGAACTATTACCATGAAGTCAAGAAACCTTTCTCAGAACTTCAGAACTCCAGAACTTCAGTATTTCGTTGTTTTGTTATAAAGTGCATTTTTCTTGTTTTATTTTATATTGTTCTGTATTTTTGTATTTTGTAATGTTATTTGTACCCAGCCAAACACATCAATGAATACATAAATCCTGTTACCCATTTCCAAATGAAACTAAAAATAAATGAATACTCATAGCCCAAGAGAAGGCGTTACCTTCTGCGGTCTGCCCATCTTCAGATGGGAATGAAATTACACTTTTAAAAAAGCAGTTAAATAGATTTAAGTCTTGGCTGGCTCCATTTTTTACAATATATGTTTCCGTACGATACATTGTTTAAAAATTATCTACGAAATTAAAATATAGTAAAAAGCTTCCAGTTTTATGTTTCCTACCTAAAATAATTTGGGTATCGGTCGGATAATAGCGTTAGAAAAGATGGTAATATGGAAATGCATTTTCTTTTAATTATTTACTAATCTCACATTATGGACATTATTGTTAATATAGATAAAAATATGAACCTTCCTCATTCTGAGTGTTTATTTAGTAATCATAGTGAGTAAAGAGAACAATGTAAAAGAAGAAACGTTTCAAAATAGGATTCAAACAAGGCAAGTGGTAAAATAAGAAAATGAAAAACTAGTTTTTAAAAAATTAACTTAACAGGATAAAAAGGCAGAAATAAGTTTCTAAAAACATAAGTAGTGGTTATTTATTAGATATTACTCTCTTTTATGTACACTCTATCGAGAAATATCTATGTTTCTCGACTTTTAATTCCAGTGTGTCTAGATTTATCCTGATAGTTTCGTTGTATGAATATGAACGCTCTTGGAACGTACATTGGAACGCTCTTCTTGCAATGTTTCAGTGGATTTGTTAGTAAATTTTACTTTTCTAAAACGATCCGTGAAGCGCTTAAACCAGGCGCGACACATCATGTCATCCTTGAAAAGGTTTTCAATATTATTTCGTTCTGCTAACTGATAAACCAGTATTTATACGGCCTTCCTAGTTAGTCTAAAAATTTGCTCTTCATAAAAGTAAGGTGTTTGACTAATTCTTTCTCTAACTCTTGTTCCTTTACTTTACATAAGAGTAGTTACTTTAAGTATTAAAATATACAGCATGGTCCGGAAGTGTGCGTATCCCTAATTGGTACTAATTCGAAGACAATATTAATGAACATTCATACCTGAAGATGCTTAAAGAGTGATTGGTGCCTCAATTGGAAGAAAATTGTATCAAAGATACTGTTGTGATACAGCAGGATGGAGCACCAGCGCACTTCGCGATTCACCTGCACGATTACCTTAATCAGACGTTTCCTGGCCGATGGATTGGAAGAGATTGTACATCTTCACCAGCTCCCTTTGCCTGGCCTCCAGGATGTCCCGATCTGACAACACCAGACAACTTTCTCTGGGGTTCCGTAAAGCAACAAGTGATCTTATGTGTTGACATCCAGTGCCAGATTAATAGTGCTATAACAATTATTTACTGTTGGAAATGTTAACATTAAAACAGGCAATCAAGCGCGCCATTTTGTATAGCAGTAATACTGCTAACTGTCTAAACAATTTAAAACAATTCTAATGGTATGGTTGATAGAGTCCTAATTCGGCGACTGTAGTTAGTATTACACCACGTTTTCTGGAAAAGAATAGAAATTATTATTGGTCAACGATTTTTTTTTCTGTATACATTCTATTTTGTATGCGTCTCACATTATTTTCTTAAAGTTTATTCTTTCCGTCAAGATGTCCTTGGTTCCACTACATAACCAGGCGTGTGCAACGTAATTCTATCGTTTGTACGTATGCAACCTTAAGTGACTCCTAGGTACTGCAATTGCATGATATTCAGTGGCGAAGGGTACTATGAGGCTCTGAGGCCGGGCATACCCTCTTTTCTATCGTATATTTTCTTTATCTTTGATTTCTTATAAAATAAAGTCAATACTTCAATATTTCGTTTTTTTCGGTAAAAAAATGTAGGCTGGAAACACTTGGGGACCCTTCCGTCTGAGCCTCACCAGCTTGCTAGACAGGCTTACGGGCTATGCTGCTTAGGGAGCGAAGTTATTATCGCTAAGGATTGCACACATTGTTGGGAAGTTGCGAAGGCTCGCCTCTGGGAGTTTAGTTTTAACGTTGAAGGCATCTTTCAAAGCTAACACGTTATTAAATGATTTCTTTAAGATAGAGTAAGACGTTTCTGTGTAGAACTATGTATTTCTATTAGTGATAACTTGTTTAATTTAGGTACATACTCTCAGAAGTTATGCAGAGTAGCTGTTTTTTTTTTCCTACATAGGGTCTGATCCATAATAAATAGCTTGTAAACTGTAGGTATGATACATTAATCATATCTATAAATTTACCAAACGCTACCGTACGGGATAAAATAATATTTGTGTGCAATTTTAGTTGAGTTTTCCATTTCATAGAATCAGTGGTGCACTTAACGATTTTCTAACTTTATTCCTGGAAATGTGAAAACACTAAAAAAAATGCGATAAAATTTCGGAAGCCACCCCTTAAATATGCCACTGCATAGAATACAGTATTAAATACGTATCTTGCGTTGATTCAAATGAAGTTCTTCTGAGTATTAACATTTCTAGTGAAGTCTTTATCATGTGATGCATTAATTAAATGTAATGTTGTACTTACTTTAAAGTGGGAGATGCAAGTAACAAACGCTTATCCAAGACAGCTAATAGTAAGAATGTACTTTCTTTGTCTTATCCTCCATTTTCAAATGTGCAGGAAATGAAAACAAGTGAGAAGGAAATTCCCCTCATACCCTGCAAATCCATGACAGAAGGAAATATGAACTGCACTTCAAAATATTTGTAGTGAAGCTAAATGGGAATATTAGTTTATCGGGCCTACCCTACTTGTGGGATTAAGCTTCGCCACTGATGATATTGAACAATATTTTATGCGTATGACGATTTAGAAAATCCATCAATTTACGAAAAAACTGTAAATTCTCTAACTCCCTTTTACAAGCACAAAGCGATTGGTACAAATATCCGTGTTCACTGAATAACGAGTGATCTCTCATAGTCCTTGTCCATATATGTGGCTGTGCCATTGGGAGAGAAATTGTCTATCTTTTAAGCCTGTCTGGAAAGCTGGTTAGTAGTCAGAATCAAGGAGATTCATACGAAGGTAAGTTTATGCGTAAGAGAGAGTAGGGCAGAATAATTTAGAACAGTATACAGAGAGTAGACATGTTAACAAAATTTTCTCTTGAGAGCATCATCTTAACATCATGTTTCCGTCGTGAGTTGGAAGTTCTTTAACAGATTCCTCTTCGAGTCTTTAATCGAATCATCTCTTTATTCAATCATCTGCTTATACATTAAATTTATTACAGTACGGATAAGCATAATGACTTAAATTGAAGTTAGTCACTTTCCTCACAGCTCTACAAGAGAATTATTATTCATCTTGATATTTTTGCAAGCTATTGCTGCTTGTGAATTATGTGCATTCACTCTTAAAGGGAAATGCATGTGAGTGTAATACAATTCACTTGACAAATTAGTTAGGTGATTATAGAGAAGTGATTGTAGTTTCAGAAGTTCACAATATATTTAACCTTTATAAATCTGTAACTAGAGCTTCTATACAGTCAATGCAGAGAAAAAAAATACAGCGAATCATATCACAAATATTTCGATAGGAAACATGTGAGGTGATTCTACAATTCAGGAAAGCAGAGGTGCCTGTCGTTACTTTAAGAAAACTAACACAGTCGGAATATATGTAGTAGGACATTGTCAACTGAAATGTAACGTATGAAGCTGTCTGAAGTAAGAGTATGACCACGGTCTCGTTGATGTAGCCGTCAGAGTTGAGGCTGCCCTCGATAAGCAGTAGACGAAATCACATCTCATACTCATTGAAGATTATTACGTCTTGTGCCCAATGTGAAAATCGCGTCTTGTACTCATTGGGGAAATCACACCTTGTATTCATTAAAACGATCACGTATTACCCCCTTGAGCTCATTAAAGTGATTGCGTCTTATACTTATTGTCAAGATCACGTCTTGTACTCATTGGAGATATCAGTGTTACATTCATTGGCGCTCCATTTTTCATACTCATTTGGCCGCTATGACGTTAGGCAATGTGCGCTCCGATATTGTGTTTATCACACCGCCATGGCTGGTCAAACACATGTAGTGATAAAGGGAAAAAGATCTCCTTTTCGTCAACCAATTTGCCTACATTGTAGCTTCTAGGTTGTTCGGAGGCAGAGCCAGGCCCGTGCTGGCCCACCGGGACACCGGGACGTGTCCCGGTGCGCCCTCCAAAACATCACATTATAAATAAAGATACAAGTTTTTAGTAATAAATTCTTACAGTATTATTGGTAAAGAACCCGTGAAAGGTGCAGTGCGTTCTTTACATTGGGCACCCTTGCGAAACTACATCAAAGATGAACGATTTTATTCACTCTTCTGTATACCACAGTTCTGTACAATAAATACATACAGTTACTGTTGGTAAAGAATCCGTCAAAGGTACAGTGCGCCCTTTACATAAGGCGCCCTACGAAACATCACATTATAGATAAGTGGTTTTAGTTATCCTGTGTACTAGCTTTGTATAATAAAATTAAATAGTGACTGTTAATAAAGAACCTGTGAAGCATACAAGACGCCCTTTACATAAGATGCCCTTCGAAATATCACATTACATTCTTCTGTTTTTCCGTTTTGTATTATAAATTCATACAGTTGCTATTGGCAGAGAACAGGTAAAAAGTATAATCACTTACAAAAACATTATAAAGTTATGTAACTATAAAACGAAACAATGTGATGCATCAAGAATAGTTCGGATAGTCAAACTTACGATATATTCATGAAGTACTACATTGACACTAGTCTCTAATTTACGATTTTTACGGCATCGAAGATTTCACAGTCTTAATATGCATTTATATATCCGAGCATATTGATTGTTCCTGTGGATTTTAAAGCAGTGTTCGCATTATCAGTACCTGTTGTATTTCTAAAATATAGCTATATTAATTTCCGTGAACTGTGGTCTTCCTGTCACCACGGCATGGCGCGTCGTCAAATAAACAAAAGGCTTGTTCAGATACAATCGTAGAATCCTCGGATCAGAACTGATAACTTGGCACAAACTCAGCAAAGTAAAATCGACGTGAGATTTGGAATATGGAATATAAGAAGTCTCTATAGGGTAAGCGCGTTAAAATTTGTAACGAATGAGTTTAGAAATAGAGGATGGACCTAGTGGGATATCAGGAAGTTAGATAAGAAGGAAATGGAGGAGTAAGTCGGGAAATTTTACATTCTTTATGGGGAACGAATTTAAAATTACTAACTAGGAACAGGGCTTTTCGTTCACAAAGGAATAATATCAGCAATTACGTGGGTTGAATTTGTTAATGATAGATTTTCTTTTAAATCTCTTAAGGGTCGATGGTGTAATATTATTGTTTTAAATGCACATGCCCCAACAGAAAATTAGGATGACGATAAAAAAGAGACAGTTTTAATGAAAGAAAACAACGAGTATTTGATCATCTCCCGCAATACTATATGAAAATTCTGTTATGCGGTTTCAATTTGAAGGTAGAATGAGAGGATATTTTCAAACCGATTATAGGGAATAAATGTCAGCATAAGGAAGGTTGTGACAACGGCGTTAGACTCGTGAATTTTTCCAGAAACCTTATCGTGAAGATTAAAAAATTCCCACATCATGACATTCATAAATATACTTGGATTTCATCAGATGGAAAAACACATAATCAAACTGATCATGTTTTAGTAGACAGAAGAAAACAGTCTACCACAACTGGTGTTCGGTCGTTCAGAGGAGCTGATTGTGATACTGATTACCACCTGGTAGCAGCAATAATAAGAGAGACTATCGTTGAATAAAGGAAATATTCAACATCTGAAAACGAAGCTATTTAAAGAAATAGAGGAGAGTCAGGTGAGAGGGGAGCAAGATTGAAGTGTTGAATACATTCTCGATTTTAGAAGGTTCGGAGTGCACTCGTGTTCAGGATTCTTGGTTGAAATTAGAGAAACATTAAAATTTCAGGAAAAGAAATATTGGGACACGCAGAAATACGTAGGAGCAAACCATGGTTCAACCAGGAATGCACTCAAGTAGCAGAGAAGCGAAAACAGAAGAAACAGGGTTGGCTACAAAATCCGAACGAAATAACTATATAAAATTTCACTGTCATCTGGCGGAAAACTTCCAAGACTTTTAGAACATAGAAATGCGATTTTTGAAAGCTAAAATTAATTAACTTGGAGATAATAGTAAAAACAAAAACATTCGGGAAATGTATAAATGCATCGACGAACTTAAGAAAGGCTATCAACCTCGTGCTTATATATTCAAGAAAGCCAATGGAAGAGTTCTCACTGATCAGGATAGCATCTTAAATAGATGGAAAGATTTCTTTGACTATTTGCTTAACACATAGCCAAAAACTGATGTTCGTGGAGAAAGTGAAATGCATACAGCATGACCGTATATTCCGGAACCTAACCAGACAGAAATAGAAATCGCTATTAAAAAATTAAACAAACACACATCTCCGGGTGTAGACGAAATTCTGGCTGACTTAATTTCAGCTGGAGGGGAAAAATTGTAGAGCAAGATACACAAACTCATTCTCCTTATCTGGAACAAGGAGGAATTACCACAAGAGGGAAAAAAAATCAATCATTGTTCCAGTTCAGAAGAAAAGCAACAAAACTAATAATTATTGAGGCATTTCTCTTCTGTCAACATCCAATAAATCCTCTTAAACATTCTATTAGCAAGATTAACTCCATACGCAGATACAATTATTGGAGATTATCAGTGCGGATTTAGGTAAAATCGATCAATATCGACCAGAAGAAATACTTGAAGAGAAATGGGAATACAATATCCAGACACATCAATTATTGACTTTAGACTCGGTAGGAGGGAAACATTGTACAACATGCTTACAGAATTTGGAATACCGAAAAAGGTAGATTAATTAAGGAATGTTTAAATGAATCCCAAAGTTAGGTTCTAGTAGAGAAATTCTTGCTCATTAGCTTTCACGTTGAGAATGGCCTGAAACAAGGAGATGCGTTGTCGCCATTATTATTTAACTTTGTTCTGAAGAATACTATAAGGAAAATCGAAGACAGCAATCAGGTCCTAGAGCTGAATTGTATTTATCAGGTTATGGTGTATGCTGATGATGTAAACTTATTAGGGAATGATAAAACAACAGAAAGGAATGCAGAAATCTTAATTAACGCTTGCAGGGATATGGGCTTAGAAGTAAATGTAGAGAAAACTAAATACGTGGGAGGACCCAAAAGAAACCGGACCTTCGTTCTAAAACAATAATTTATTACATTTTTTACAAAATTCTTTCAGTATCCTTAAAAGTACTCTCCATTAAATGCGATTCATTTCTCCCATCTTCTTTCCCACTATTTGAAGCACCTCTGGAACTCTGGAACATTTATATTGCCCAAGGCGCTCTGCAAAGTTCTTTTTACAGCTTCTACACCATCACCAAGTAGGAAACAAACGTACTCCTTGTTCCTTTGAATCTGCCATAACGATTCCGTAGGCGGCAAACGAGAACAGTTGAGAAAAACAATAATACGATCAAACGTTAAGCTCCTACGCAGACACCGCTTGGCCAACTGATTTGGGAAGGTTTCTGCTAGACCCACCTAGCCTGAGAGCTCTCTACTACGCCTAGGAACGGCAGGGTTCTTACAATCCGGTTTCTTTTGGGTCCCCTCTCGTACATGGAAGTTGGTCGGGATCGTAATACTGCATTTTATGGATGAGTTAAAATACAAAATAATATTTACTTTCGACAAAGTGGATACTTTCAAATATCTAGGAATCATTAATAACAGACCAAAACCATAATCACTAAGAAATTTGATGTCAGCTGAAAGGAGGGATTTAGTGATATTATTCAGTTAAAAATATTTTGTTGTCGCGATTCTGTTGAGGAATTTGTAGCTTAAAATATAAAATAAGAATCATGCATATTGTTCTGTATGGTTGCGAAACATGGTCACTGACTCTGAGGGAAAATCGCAGATTGGAAGTATTTGAAAACAAGATTCTTAGATCAATATTCGGACTTCAAGAGGAACGGGAATGGAGAATGGCGGAAACTTCATAACAAGGAACTGCATAATTTACACGCTTACCGAACATTGTTAGGGTCATCAAGTCTAGGAGGCTCAAATGGGCAGGTTATGTACCCAGAATGGAAGAAATTAGAAACGCTTTTAAAGTTCTAACTGGAAATTCAAATAGGAAAACGACCATTAGGAAGACCGATACATAGATGGGAGGACAATATTAAAATGGTTTTCGGAGAGATTGGAATATAAAGTAGAAGCTGGGTCCAGTTGGGTAAGGACATAAATCAATGGAGAGCTTTTGTAAACGCGGCACTGAACCTCCTGTCTCCATAGGTCACAGAACTATATTAAGTTGTTTATATTTGACTTCTTAGTTTAGCTTCTTTATATTTGACAAAAATGTTATTACAGGAACTAAAGAGTTTTTCTCTAGTAAAGAGGATTTCGATTCGAGGTTTCCTCAAATTAGCTATTTACGTTAATACTAAAACAAATTTGTTGGTGATTTTGATATAAAATGATACCCATACTTTCTTTCAAAGTCTGGATATATACGTATTCCCGTTTGTATGGGCGCCCTTTTAGTAGACTTGTCCACCGCCCTCATTACTATCCCAGCACGGGCCTGGGCAGAGCTAAGAACGTGGAAAGGCGTGAAACACGTTATTCTCGCTATGTCCGGAAAGACGCTCTACTGTTTAATTTATGGCCAGCACGTTAAGCCGAAGAATATCTTACTTTGGGGAATGGCGCCTAGACTTACTCATTGGATGTGGAAGGGTACGTGCGACTTCGTTACGGTCTCATTAAGGCAGGTAAAATATTTACGTGAAATGCTGTCCATACCGGGGGAAGTGAGGTTTTAACTATTCTCCGAAATGAGTAATTAGGTCGTGCCTTTGCGTCCGGCAGATATAACCACATGGTAAGCCAACACGTATGAAATAGGGATAATGATGTGGCGGATGCACGACCTACTGGGAGGATGATGTGGTATAGCACTCAAGGAACGTTTAGTGTGTCGTCTTAGGTCCGGAATGCAATATTTGTATCCTAACATTCTTTCCTACCTTAAGAGTAACCGAGGCAGTGGAATCGCAGCCACAACCTTAACAAGAAAACCGCTGCTCCCAAATGGCCATTGAATCCGGTAATGTATGATATACGTCTTCCGTAAATGGAGGAAATTCTGTATTGATTGAACGACCATATCAAGGGCGGGTATTGTGGTCCCTCCCAAATAGTAACCGACATGTATCATAGGTTCGCTTCTGTGATCTGACCCTGTTCCTACTTGCCTGCCTTCGTTCGTAATGAATGTCCTCAATTTTTTTAACCTCAGTAATTGAAAACAGCACTACACCAGCGCCTTTAGGATTCTAACCCTCGGTGCAACTCGTCTGCTGTAGATCATGAAACATTCTCTTTTGTGGCGATACTCAGTAAAAATGGAAAGTCAACAATAAGTTTTTAGGAGTTGCTTTTTTCGCATAACACACTATGATATAGTCATTATCTCTGTGCTGTTGTCTTCTTAACCTGCAGGTGGAAGACACGAAATTATATTGTAGATATACCGATCGATTACCATCATCATTAGCAGACATTAAGGAAGAAAAACCTTTTATATTTCGTTTGATTTGTCTGTGCATGCGGCAAAGTTGCGAACTAAGTTTCTTGTTTAGAAGTGGCGTCAGCCGCATGACAGGATTTCCATAGGAACTAATTTTACTTGAGATTTCTTTCAAATGCAGTTTTTCATGAAAATGAAAGGAGTTTCTTGAGCCAAATTATATTACTGGCATCAGTCGTCTAAAGGGTATCCTGAACCAAATCAAATTTAATGAAATCAGTAGTGTACACACTTTATGTTGTTGTGCGCTGAATGCGTAATACTATTAAAGTCGTTTCAGGCAACCTGATAGGAAACTCCCCTACCTCCCACCACTTACCACTGCAAAAGGGGAAAACAAGTCGTTGACCTCCATAGGGAGGGAAGTTTTTCTAATAAACAGAATCGTGTGAACTCTAAATTCGTACGTCAATTCGCTCACACCTGATGTTGAGAAAGCACGAGAAAGCACTGCTGCTCCTTTTGGCTATCAACCCCGAGTAACAAACAATTACTGTTTTTAATTTTTGTCTTGTAGAAAAATATTGGATATTATTTATGTACTAAAGTTTACCCTACTGCAAAACATTTTATTGTCTTAACAAATATCGAAAACATTAAAATCAACAAGATTTCAATCTGCCCAATTTTATATGAATGTGGAAGTTGATCCCTAACACGAATACAAGAACGGGAACGGCGGGGTTTCGAAAATAAAAATGTTGATTAAAATATTTGGAGCGAAAGAGGCAAACATTCAGGTGAATTAAAACGTTATACAAGTTTTTTATTTTACAACCACTACAGGTCACCGAATATTACAGAAATAGTAAAGTTAATACGTATAAACTAAGCATCACATATTACTTGTATGGGAAATACGCACTAAGTCACCAAGTCCTATTCAAAAAGCTTAGGAGAAGGAGATTATTAGCTAGGCGAAAGAGAAGGAAATGAAATAAAACCTTTGAGTTTTACGTACCACGATTATGTTGGCTAGGCTAAAGGAGACGGTGATGATGAGAAATTAAGGAAATGGTGGAAAGAAGAAAGTGGGAGAACGCCGGCAAAACCCATGCACATGGTTTTTGTCCACCACAAAATTCACTTGGCGCGAGCTGGGATTGAACCCAGGGCTCCATGCACCAGGGGTGAACGCTCTTCCACTGAGCCAACGCGACCCCGCGAAAGAGAAGGATTCCGGACAATGTAAAGCTGGATCTTTGAAGGATGGTTGATAAAAAACATGGTACAGGTTAAAATCTAAAGGAAAAGCTTGTTTCTACTACGATGAACCTTTGAGCTCTTTAAGCCAAAGTGTTTGTTATTTTTGTATAATTGAACGAAATCGTATTTATCGTTACTCATTTTTTCTTATACAATAATCAAGTTTTGTTACAACGTTAGACTATCCATAACCGTCTCTCTCTTGCAAGTTAATTACTGCATATGTTTATTCCTATTAATGGAAACCGATATTTTTTCTAAGACAACAAAAAATCATTTCCCCTTGCAAGAGTGGCTCATCAAACGAATATTATTATTGAAACACTACCAAAAAGAAGGAAAATAAACAATGCAACAGATCAATAAAATGTCCATTATAATTACACATGTGTTACTTATCTCACTAATACAGGTAAATGCAATTAAGTGTTTTAAAATACGTAGTGTTAATATGAAAGTAGTAATTTATTATTTAGACATATTTAGATACACTCTATACCTCCATGTGCGGGGGCTGATGGTGGAAGACGGAACACTAACATTGACCTGTACTTGAGCGTGGTGGGGAAAAAACTTCTTGTTTTTCCTATCAGGTTATGTGAAACAGCTTATAATATGGAATGAAACACTAAAACATGTAGATGGCTGCAAACTTAAATTTCTCATATGAAGATAGAACTTAATATCAAATAGTACATAATAGGAATACGCAAAACAAATTAATTTGATATGTTTATAGATGTGGTGGAACCAGGAAAATGTCACGAGGCTAATAATCTGCTGTGTCAAAGCGCAGACTAGCATACCAATGCGCTGACCATGCATAACCGGTTGAAACGTTCGCCGCATGGGTAGACAGATTTTCATGTACCGGTACTCTTATGATACCAAGTTAATTATTTTATTTCAGTACCCAGAGGTGATCCAAATTGCAGGAAAGACAGATAACAAACAAGTCTCATTCTTTGTAGTCATACGGGTTTGAAATACTGGTGAAATTGGTCAACAGATTGAAATACTGTAAGTACTCAACTCACTGCCGATACAATCCAAAAAGAGCTATGGCTAGCCAGATGTAGCACGCTCAACGTTGTGAAGCGTGGTCGGTTTATCAGCTCTCAGGTTTCATTATTTACGACTTTCTGGACCTGAGTTCCTCTAACTACTCTTAATTCACGTACTTCTCCAATTGCTTCATGATTATGAAAAAATGAAATGAAATTTTTCAGTTTCACGATCCGTTATGCCTCGGAGGCTAATGGATGTTATGATAATGAACAGAATAGTGAGAAGAAGAAAGTGGGAGACGACGGAAAAACACGAGAAAACCCACGCGTTGGTGGTTGTCCACCACAAGGCACACTTGGTGTGTGGTTGGATCAAAGCAGGTCCCCCGATGGAATCGATTAGCACCTAAAAGTAGGTGCCATCTCTCTTAATCTTCTATTCAAACCGGAATGGTGTAAGTCAATCACTTCTGGTTTTAACGTTACCCGATATAGAATAACATGGTAATAGGTAGCGAGAAGCAGCTTTCTGCAATTAATTAAGCGTGTTAACAATATGTTCAATCTGCACTCTAATCTCCCTATTAAAACTGGAAGTAAAATAAGTAAACCACTTCCGGTTTCAACGTTGATCGCAATAGAGTAAAAAAGGTAATAGCAAGAAACATTTCTTTTGCATTCAATTAAGCGTCTTCTCCACTCTAATAGCCCTACTGAAATAAGAAATTATGGAAATCTACTACCACTTCCTGCTTTAATACAGTATTATTTTAGAAAGTATTATGGTATTCAAAACAAAATAATTCACTTGATGTACACGTAGCACCGCCATTTGTTTCGGTATTTTATGCGGTTGCTATTTATCATTGTTAGAGATGAAAGTGGAAATGGAGAAAATATCATACGAAGTAATTTGGTCGGATACTGGAAAAACTATAGTGTTGAAATTCTATAGATAATTTAAAAAACCTATTCTGTTGATACTTTAATGTTAATTTCTTTCTTAAATGATATTTAGAAGTGAAAGATCTTATTTTCATGTAGGATAATGAAGTTAGCAGCCATTTGCACGATTTATGTTTGAGCCATATTAAATAATTTTAGACTTCAACACAGTGTTGCCACAGTTCTATATCTGGAGTGGGCTGAAAAATAGTACCAAATTGAAACAAAAAGGGCTGAATTCATTATTTTATACCAGCGTAATACATGGCTCTATAACACGAAAATAAAAGAGGTGAAGTTCTAGAACACTCCCACCCCCTCTTCCAAAAGTGCAGACCAAGAAAGTAATCTTTTTAAAAACATCCAAATAGGAGTAATCCGAACTAACGTAGAAGTAGATGAAACTTTTGTCGCACGTAGGAAGTTTAACAGAGGACGCAAATTAAAAGGAAAAACAGTTATCATTTTCGATATGTATTGTAAGGAAATCAAACGCGCCTTTATTTCAAAGTGACCAATAAACCAAAAAAGTATTATGGTCATAGAATATACACTGAGAAAAATCCATTCTCCGGACAGCGTTATATTGTACAAATATACGGAATCCTCTTGCTTACTACAAAAATCAGTATGGAGCATACGTTATCCATATGCTACATACGCACTGCCCTTAGATGTTACATGATGCCGTTGCAGGATGCCTGATATCTAACAATTTTCCATATATCACATGCATATAGTTATGTTAAATTCCTCAGCTATATGTTATATATGCCCATTTGTATGTCAGATCCTGACCGCCTATATTGTTTCATATGGAAAGTGCGTATAAATAGAAAACATACGGAAAGTATTATAAAACATACGTTTTCAGTTACACGTCTGCTATACGTTAAGTCCAAAAACTACAGGAATTACGCATGTAACCTAGCCACCTACAATTTTTTTCTCAGTGTATGAAAAAATATAAAACTAGAAACAAATCTTGACGGAGGGCACAGGTCTGAAAAATAAACTTGAGACATTTTCCAATATTTGGTTCGTTAACTAAAAATGTGGACTGCAGTGCTTCAAAATACGTATTTATATCCGCCCTTCTGTAGGCGGCATTGACGAAAACCATGTTGTTGAACACGAGAGAATCCAGGATTACCATGAACTGGAAACGCATACATTATCTGCAATGAGTGGAGAACGCACTCAGAATCTTCCGTTTGAGACAAAATTTTAAATCGTTTTTTCCCCACAGCTTCTTAGGGACTACCTTATATATTTTACTCCTCATAAAGGGACGCGCGAGCCCCGCGCCCCCTTTCTGGATCCTTACTAGGCGATACCCAGACACTCGTCACTGCAATGTTTGTTTTGCCAACTGCCTAGAGAAAGTTTTGCATAGTGCGTCATTGCAATCAGTGCACCGCCCCCCCCCCGGGGGAATGAAACGAAAGTCGGCCATGTTTGAAACCTAGTTGACACTTACAAAGCTATTCTGTACTCCCTACTTATATTAATAATTATGAGCAATAATATTCTAACTTTAAAGTGTAAAAGTAGTAGTAAAAAAAAAAAAAAAACGCTCTCTCTGTCTCAACCACCCTGATTAAAATAAAATAAACCTGTGTACTCAAGTAATCATATTAAATATAATTTACAATTTTTACAAACCATAGAAAAGAATTTTTCGCAAGCTCTCCTCAACTGAATGTGAGAAAAAAAAATCCAGGGTAAAATCATCTATAACGAACCATATATATAAAAACGAACCGAACAAAGTAATATTGTATTGTTATTGTATTATTTTATTTTATTACAGTATTATCGTTATTTTTTTTATTAAATTGGATTAAGTACAGTAAACCGTTTTTAATTTAATTTCCTGTGAACGTAATTCATATTACGTATGTAGTGATAACTTAGGAAAAAGGTAAGTAGAAATTTTAGGTTTCTTAGTAAAAATAACTTTAGGTGTAAGTAATTATATATACAGGGTGTTTCAAAACAACACCGACAGCGTTTGGGAGGTGATTCCTGACACCAAGATAAGGCAAAAACTCCCATCTTGGGTGCACAAATGCTTCTTTTTGCAGTTATAGGCTGCCGAAAACATGAAAAAAAAAAGAACTTTAGAGGTCCATAGCCCCAAAACTATGGAACCTACCGAAATCGGTTCAAAACTTCACGTAGGAACTAGTATGTGTCCTATCCAAATATCCATGTTTTGGAATCCTGCAGTACTTCCACAACAAGTTTTATAGAGGGAGTTGGAGAGTACTTTAAATGATATGCCCGTAGCCAAACTCCCTCGTAAAAAAAAATGCTTCGTGAGTACCTTAGATTCTGAAACATGTATTTTTGGATAGAGCAAATATTAGTTCCTAAGTGAAGTTTTGACCCGACTACGGTAGGTCAAATAGGTTTGGAGCTATGGACCTTTAAACTTCATTCTTTCATGTTTTCGGCAGGCTATAACTCCGAAAGGAAGCATTTGTGCACACAGGTTGGTGTATAGTTTTTGTCTTATCTTGGTGTCAGAAATCACCTCCCAAACGTTGTCGGTGTTGTTTTGAAACACCTTATATATAATGCAGCAGCTGAAATACATGGGAGAGGGAGCGGGTATGAGTAAATCCATGATCGATTGATCCAGCGCGCAGTAAAACTAGTTACATCACTGGCTTAATCTGCGATTTATTGCCGTATTTAAATAGTAATTTCTTCAGTTTACTGTTTATTTGTAAGTTATGTAAATTTTAATGTTGTTAGAATGAAATTATGTCGAATGTATATTTACTAAATCTCCTAAATAGAATACATAAAAGTGTAACTCATTTTATGTGTGATTGAATCACAGGAATCGATTGAAATAAATTGTTGGATTTATAGTATATCAGTTGGGGTTTTATCATAATACTTTGGTTAAAATGAATTTCCTAAGGTATGGACAAGAGGTCATATTTTATGTAAAAAGTTGAGTTTTTGGCAAGCCTGCCTTGGGGAAAGTGAAACTTGTTATGTAAACTCCTCATTATGTAAAGTATAGTACGTGTTCCAACGTTATGAAAATTCTTCATTAAAGGGTGACAAGGGAGTATTTATGTTTATGCTACATTGAAAGCAACTTAGGTCGTAGTATTATTTGTGATAGCATCACAAGAGAGTGGCTAAACAGTTTGAAGTAAATTTTGTAACATTCATTTAAAGTAATAGTGCCTACATCAAGCAGGTTTTATAATATCACTTTGATTTTAGAGTATGTCCTAAATTCCTAAATCTGAATCAAAATTTTACCCAGAAATATAGTATCTCAGGAGCCCCGTCAAGTGGGGTCGATAAAACTCGGTAAATGAATTCCTAAATTGAAAATAAACTGGCATGCACCCAGTACTGTTTCCAAAATTCTGGATTTAAGAGAGAAATGGGGATATTTTTATAATTATTTCGATGTTGTCTGTAGTTTGTGATTGCGTCACGGGAAAACTGCTGACCTGTTTGCAATGAATTTTCCAATTGCGTCAGCGCCTATCTCGTGCTGGGTTTTAATCATGTCATTTTAATTAATGAAGGCATAAAGGGTTGAAAATTTATGACAATAATATTAAATCATATGCATTGTTATCTTTACATTTTCAGTGAAATGCGTGTATTAACAGGATATAAGGTGTCAAACAAAATCGATAAACCTATTCTCCATGTGCGAGTAACGAGCATTTTAGCAAGTATAATAATAATAAATGCAAGTTGAATTAGACACAGAATTTACGTAAATATTCATTGGACAGATGAAACAACTAAATTGAATCATAATGCTGTAAAATATAGTTTCTTTCTTTCAGTTTGAAGTCCCAGAATTATGCCCATTAGGTTAAAGAAGACGGATGATTAAGGCTAGTGAATGATGATAGAATAATTGGCGGAATGAAAATGTGGGAGGAAACGGAGTACCCCGGTAAAACTCACGAACACGACGTTGCACACGATAAACTTACTTGTCCGAGGATGGATCCCACGCACCAGAGGTAAGCACTCTACCACTGAGCCACTATGTCCCGTTTGATGCTGTAAAATAGAAATGAAATGAAATCTGAGTTTTACGTGCGACGGTTATGCTGACCAGGCTAAAGAAGACGTTGATGATTAGAAATGAATGAAATGGTGGAATGAAGAAAGTGGGAGGAAACGGAAGAATCGAGAGGAAACTCACGCACACGGTGTTTGTCCACCACTAAACTCGGCGCGAGCTGGGATCGAACCAAGGACTCCCTGCACCAGAGGTGAACGCTCTACCACTGACCCACTTCAGCCTCCGCTGTAAAATAGATGTATATAATAATTGTGCAACATAAAATGCTTCTCATTAACTTATCACTATGATAGTATCTTATCTACGAACATGACAGATTTTTGGATAAAGTTGCAAGAATATGCGGAAAACATGCCATAAAAATAATTTGCTCGACATTCCCCCCCCCCCCACTTTCTTTCAGTTTAAAAAATCATAGTAACCTTGTTTGAATGCAGTCTATCGATTGATATGTCTCACTTTTGGACATTGTTTTCGGTACAGGGTAATAGGTTTTATTTATTAAAATTTGATATTTTCCTCAATTTAATTAAACGACTAATTAACTATTTTCATTAAATAATTAGTATGCAAACAAGTATTCGTTTTAATAAAAAATAATATTTTTTTTAGTTCAATATATATACATATGGTTCTTTTTTACATTGTTTGCTCTTCCTAATTACCATACATACAGATAGCGATTGTGTTACACAATTAAAAGAGATACGAAATGATTGAAAACAATAACCCAATCATATATATGCAAAAGGATAAACTGATTTGCTTAATCTCTTTGTAGCTGAGTAGGAAGATCTTTTTTCAAATGGTAGTTCATATCGCTTTTGTGTCCACAGAAGCACTCTCTAATGTAAATGGAAAATGTATATTTAAATGGAAACATTATTTTTAGGTCATGTTTGTCAATTCTCATGTTTTCGTTTATTCACATATTTATTATGTTGATAAGAAACGAAACGACAATGAAATGAGATATAGTAGTGCAATCGCATCTCAATTGAGAGAAGTATTGGAACGAAACTCTTGCATTGAGTATCGATTTCTCAATATTATATAAACTTAATCTCTTTCTTCCGGCCAGAGGAAGAAAAGCGTAAATGAAAGTAGAACTTAAATCTTACTATTGTATTTATTAACATTTCTAAGCTTCTTCACTTTAATTTAATGACTTGTAAGCCTATACTACTCCAATTAAATGACTATCAATTGTTAATAGTCACACGAAAAGGAGGTAGTAAAAAATTATGTATGCAACATTTATAACATTTCATCTGTATATAATATTGTTATATTGGTTTATTTGACGAATTCGAAAGCCTTCCTTGAAACGTTCGCGCAGTTGTTCGTCTGTTGTTGTTTGATTATTTTCCGTGATGAGTTGTCTGGTGCTGTAATGTCCGATCTTGGTCGGGTCCATTTCAATGAGAATGGAAATATTGAAGAAACACGCCCAATAGAGCGTTCTGGAAATTATTCATTAAGGAAATTTCGAATCTGAGGAGCAAGATAGACGGGAGCCTCCTTCTGCCGTACCCACACACGATTCTCTTCCCTTGTAACTGAAGTATCAACACGACTGAGACATGTGCAAATAAGAATATTCATTCATAAATTCGTTACAAATATACAGCCAGAACAAGTACGGTCCCTGTCCATATCATAACACGAGACAGATTTCATTTCAACTGTTGCACATAATGAGGATTTTCCTTAGACCAAAAAATCGTATTCTTCCTGTGTGAGCTGCAATCTATCACATACATTGCAAAATAATACTCGACACAACATTTGGAAATTGTGTCAGCAAAGCACGGCAGGCTACACAAATGTGTTTCATGTTGTTCTCAGATAACGCATTCGCAAACATCAGTGTAATTGCTTTCATATTCAAATCTTTTTAAATGGTCATATGCAAATCTTTTTGGTTATACATTGTTGAAGGCGGTATATTCAGTTCAGTAGATCTTCTGCGAAGCGATTTAGTTGAGACATCGCAATTGACAGAGCGACGGCAGCACATGTCTTCTTACATACACTACAGTCTGTCTCTGACACATCCCGAAGACACGTTTTTCATATCAAACAAGACTGCACTGAGAAAAATCCGTTCTCCTTACAGTGTTATATTCTACAAATATACGAAATCCTCTTGCTTACTACAGAAATCAGTACTGAGCATACGTTATCCGTATGCTACATAGGCACTGCCCTTAGATGTTACATCATGCCGTTGCAGGATGTCTGATATCTGACAGTCTTCCTTATATTACCTACAATGTATGTATGCTACCTTCGTCAGCTATATGTTATATACGTCCATTTGTATGTGAGATCCTGACTGCCTATATTGTTTCATACGGAAAGTACGTATAGATGGAACACTTATACAGAAAGTATTATAAAACATGCGTTTTCAGTTATACATTTGCTGTACGTCAAGTCCAAAAACTACAGGAATTACGCATGTAACCTATCTTTTTAAGTACGCCACCTACATTTTTTTTCTCAGTGTTCCTCACGAGGTAACTCCTTGCCAAAGTCATAGCTAAACAGTTATTACATGCGTTTTTGTTTTTCTTGTATATGTTTGTGCTACATGCTACTTACCGTTCTTCAACTGTGCTGCTGCAACAACTCATCTTTAAGATGACTTTACAACCGGAATGTTCCACGTGATTTTCAGCTCAGGAATATTAAACAAACAGTGCTATATGTGATCATGAAATCAGCGTTACCAATACTACAATTAAAATTACAACTGACATTGTTCTCTGTGACACTGAAATCTAGGGTACTGGGACTTCGCGGATACATTCTACATGTACATGTGAATGTTTGTGATAATGCATTGGAACTTGATTGTTCTTGTAATAAAAGCTAATATGTCAGAATAAAATATATTAAAATATCCGGAAATGCTATTACCTCTTAGTGAATAACATTTTACGTTGAAGACAAACACACTCGTAACATTACTTTCATTGAAACACATACCTAAGTTCAACTCTGCTTATGAATTTCACCTATCCCATATCTTACTAATCGAAACATGCGTAGTTTCCTTTCCAATCAAACAGTTTAATATATCACGAATCAATTAAAATTCTAATAATAGTAGGCTGAAACTAATCGGCCTTTTAAAGAATTTAGCCTACAAATAATTTTGGGTAATTTTCGTACTATCAGTGTATCTATAGATAATACGACCCTTAATTTACCTTCCGTGGATGCATCTCAGCACTAATTGCTGTTTTTTTTATTTTTACCTAACTTTTTTTTATTTTTTTTTAATTTTTATTTTTATTTATTTATTTTTTTTTTTTTTTGGCATTCGTCGCCTAATATTCAATACCGCGTATCTCCAATTTTGATGAGTTTGAGTTTTTGATACCATTAGAATTAATACAGTACGCTGCACAAACTGGTTAAGTAGTATATCTATATCACGACAAATGGCTCTGTTATTCCCTCAAAGTAATACTGCGTATAATGAAGTTGAAGCTAGTTTTCAAACAGGTCTCTTTTATCTGTCTTGTAAAATTGGTGAAATGTTACGCGGTATTGAATCTCAGACGATGATATGTTCGTCTTTGAATATTCTTACTAGTTCCTTCCAATTCGTATACTTAACAAATATTATTGTCACATTTGACATGAAGTTATCTTTAGAACTACAATATTGATCAACATGGATCTTAACTTTTCTATGAATCTTTCTTTTCTATTCAAGCATAGAGGATGCACCAAAAAATCTGCATTATGAAAAGATGGCTTAATTCTTAAAACAATCTTGAAAAGAATTCCAATCTTTCTTTCGTCTCCGAAGTTAATTGTCAACATCTTGATATAATTTTAAGTCAAGTGCTTACTTATCTTCCAAGCTGATCCTTTTAGGCGAGACCTTAGAATGGGGATTATTACTTTTTTTCTTTTAGAAAAAGAAGAAAATAAAAGAAAGAAAGAAGATGGTTACTTTTTAAACCAAGAGAGAAAATGAATGTAAAGAGGAAGAAAGAGACACTTGAAAATGGATGTTACCTAATTTAACGAACAGAGTATTATTAGCCTTGATCTAGAATTGAGTTTTCTATTCTGAAGCTGTTCCGTGTCCTTGCTCTCCATTACTTTTACGAGTACACTTTATTCTCTTAGAATGAGGAGACAAAAGGGATAAAGATAGAATGAAAACAGAAACCAGAAAAATAGTTTTTCGGCCCAAATTACAGGCTTCTTTTTTTTCTTATAATGGTGAGGAGAACCAGAAAGCCACAATGAAAAGTTTTTAAAGCCCCTATTAAGTTGTCTTGAAAGCAAACTTTTAAAAGTTGTAATTTGCTGTTATTGTTATATTTCCATTAATATTTTATTCATTGTTTTTAATTTTTTAACAAAAGAATTAATGAAAGCAAAAAAAAAAAAAAAGTTTACATCTGGAACCCTTCCGAACATCCTCACTAAATCTTACAACACTGAATGTCGACTGTTTTACACTTAAAAAAGATAATGATGATTCATTCATAAAGGTATATATATAACATAATATTTAAATAAAGAAAGAACAGTACAAACGGTCGGATGCATTTAGCAACATTGTACTTTGTTTAGAATTAGAAATTACAGGTAAGATGATAGGATTATGTGCATCAGTGTTCGGACTATATGCAGCGCCGTAACTTTGATATTTTTTTCTGTGGGAGGGGAAGCGTTAATACGCGTATTTGGGCCCCCTAGAAAAGTTGTTTTTCTAATTCATGGGCCACCCGGAGCCGGTGGGCCCTTCCGCACGGCAATGAGTCACTGTTAAAAGAAAATAAACAACAATAGGTAGAATTCGCTAGTTGATAGTGTATTTTTCTACACAAATAGTAAATAAATTAATAATAACACTAGTTAACAAATTTAAACTTTTTGTTTGTTACATGAGAAAAATCACCTGATCGTAAAGGAACTTTTTGCGCTGAATTCGAATATGCACTCGGTTTCTCTCCATCACGTACAGTTTTCCCGTAACAGAGGGATTTTCGGGAAATTCCCTCAAAAATTTCCCTTTTTCAGATATTTTATTCCCCTAGCTCCTGTCCCCTTACATATAGTAACATAGAAATTATACCTAAGTATACCTTGATTTATATTTAATAAACCCTAAAAGTTTCGTAAAAATCGCTTTGTTCTTTCTAGAGAAATAAATATATTTGTATGTATACTGTGTGCACTGTTTATTGCACCTGATAGTAATGCTTTCAGATCTCCTGAGTTGGGGTAAAAACGATTTGCTTTATTACTACAAACACAGACATAAAAATGAATATTTACAATAGTCAACAACACACTTGTATTGCTCTCTGTAAATTACAAACGTGTATAAAAATAGAATGTACTTCCAACGTATATTTTTTTAAACGTACAGTATATGTATATCTTCATACATATATATACAATTCTCCAAGTTTTTTCGTTTTGTTCATGAAATGGTTATCAATATTTGTTATCAAATGTTATGTTACGTTATCAAACATAATTTGTGTGTCGTGCTACGTCACTTTACTTGCATGGGCCAAAGGGAAACGGAGGTTCATGAAATTTGCTGTACCAATGGTGTGGAGAGAACCCACCAACCATCTGGATGATTGTTATTTTTGTCTCACAGTAGTTAAGGGACATTCTAAAAAAAGCAAATACAAAATAAGTTATCCCAACATTAAATCCGCAATTAGACTTATTCCGCACGGGGATGAACTTCCACTTCCCGAGCCCCCTACCAACTGGGAAGAGATATGACCAAAAGACTCTGATGATGGTCATGACCTTGATGAACCATCGACATCAACATGTACATCCAAGGATCTAACGTTCATCCCTGACTGTGTTCGCGAGCCACATTTCATCCGGCAATGTGAACTTAATGACCTAGTCCGTGATTTGCACCTGACAAAACAAGAGGCGGAACTTCTGGGATCAAGACTCCATCAGTGGAACTTATTGGATGCAGAAACGAACATATCAGTGTACAGGAAAAGGCATGCTCAATTTTCAAGCTATTTCTCAATGCAAGATAATGTGTGCGTATGTACGGATATAAATGGGTTGATGGCGGAGCTAGGAATTCCTTACGTTCCAAAAGGATGGAGGTTATTTATCGACTTGTCAAAGGTCAGCCTTAAAGCTGTCCTTTTACATAATGGAAATAAAAAACCTTCTATACCACTTGCGCACTCAGTGAAGATTAGGGAATCCTATGACACCATGTCAACTTTGCTAAATCTTATAAATTACAAGGACCATTGTTGGCAAATATGTTGTGATCTCAAGGTAGTTGGTATTTTATTAGGACTGCAGTGCGATTACACGAAGTACCAATGTTTTTATGTTTATGGGATAGCCGAGCTGATGACAAACATTATGAAGTGAAGGAATGGGAACCTAGAGTGAATTACCTACCTGGAGAATGCAACGTCAAATACGCTCCTTTGGTAGATCCTAATAAGATATTACTACCGCCACTTCATATCAAGTTAGGACTTATGAAAAACTTTGTCAAAGCCATGGACACATCTGGTGAAGGTTTCAAGTATTTGCGAGATAAGTTCCCTAACCTGAGTGATGCTAAGATTTCAGCGGGAGTGTTTATTGGTCCCCAAATTAGGAAATTAATGCTTGATGATAGCTTTGACAGCAAGTTAAACAGTGCTGAGCTAGCTGCCTGGACAGCATTTAAGTGTGTTGTGCGCAACTTTCTGGGCAATAACAAAGCTGAGAGTTACACAGAAATCGTACAGGACATGATACAAAAATACAAAGAGTTGGGTTGTAGGATGTCTTTAAAAATCCACTTTTTGCACTCCCACCTCAGCTTCTTTCCTGCTAACCTAGGTGCTCTCAGCGACGAACATGGGGAAAGATTCCACCAAGATATAGTGGTAATGGAGAAAAGGTACCAGGGACGATGTGATCCTTCAATGATGGGGGACTATTGTTGGGGTCTTGTTAGAGAATGCAACATTTCTTACAAAGAAGGAAGTAGTGTACGTTTTTGTAACCCAATGGAAGTTTCATATATTGTGATAGTTTTGATTGTCTTTTCATGACCTTTTGGTACATTTGTATTATTGTTTATTGTAAATTGTCACACTTGTAAATTATATTGTATTATATTTTATATATGTGTTTGTGGTAATAAAGCAAAACGTTTTACCTTAACTTAAGAGATCTGAAAGCATTACTAAAAGGTGCAATAAACAGTACACACAGTATACATACAAACATATTTATTTCTCTAGAAAGAATAAAGCGATTATTACGAAACTTGGAGGGTTTGTTAAATATGAATCAAATATACTTAGGTATAATTTCTATGTTAGTATATGCAACGGGACAAGATCTTGGGGTGTAAAATAAACGAAAAGGGAAATTTTTGAGGGATTTTCCCGAAAATCCCTCTGTTACGGGAAAATCGTACGTGATGGAGAAAAACCGAGTGCATATTCGAATTCAGCGCAAAAAGTTCCTTTAAGAACAGGTATTTCCTTTTATGTAACAAAACCTTTGTTAACTAGTGTAATTTATTCCAGCGAACTAAAACCTGTCACTTATTAGTAGCAACGAAAGAGATATTTTTCAGCGAAACGGAAGTTCGTTCTTTTCCAGAGGCGGATCTAAAAGGTAAAAGATGAAGAGGTGGGGACAATCAAAACCCAGATTATGATAGGTATATCATGAGTTTATTATAAACTTCCAAAAATATATAAGTAACACCTTCACTTATTTTTGTCACTCAAAAGACTGGGGGCTCCCCGGCCCCAGGCTACTCGTAGATCCGCCTCTGTTCTTTTCAATTTTCTTGCTAACTTGGATAAGAATTTGCCTGAAGCATAGGCCCTACTAATTGGTTCAACGCGATGTAAACTATTGACGGATAATTGTATTATATTTGGATAATATTTTAGTTAAAAAGAATAAAATTTTAGGGCGGATTTTCATGTAAGCTTTCGTTGCGTTCGTTGCTTGCGATTTCTATGTGTGACCTACAGAAAATTGTGCTACACGTAGTACCGTATTTACCCCTTTATTCGGCAGAGTTACTCTCAAGCAACATCGCATTCTATTGCGTTATCTGCACGCTTCAATGATTATTTAATTGGTATTATTGGTTTCATACAATATTAATATACAAGATTTTTGGGTCGCTTCTTTAGATACTTCTAATCTTTGTCAACAGGGGAACAGTCAAGTTTAGTATTGTAGAAGCCTTATCTCCTACGTTTCCGGAAAGTTCCTTTTTTATTTTTTTATTTGTGGTTTCTTAGTCTGTAGGAAAATATTTCAACGAAACTGTTGGTAATTACTTACAGTACTCTTATGATATTTTACCATAATAGGGCAATGCTGGTCAGTAGCTACACATAAGACCTATTTTACGGCAATGTTGCTTTCAAATAAACACAATGTATTTTGTAACCAAAGTAGAAAAATACTTTAAAAATTAGGAAATTATGACCAGGAAGACGTGATTCAGCCATAAAAGCAAACTAAATATTTTAATGGTAATGTTATCAATGCTTGCCAATTAAAGAGTTAAACAACTTTCTTAATTGGCTATTCAGCCACATCGCAAGCAAAGAACGCAACAGATGCTAGCATGATAATTCGCCTTAAGAATTAATGACAATTCTACTCGATAACTCATTAACCAAAATAAGTACTATGGTTCTGCTACTATTATAATGAACAGATTAATAAGAGCATATTTCAATATAATTTTCATCTCAATAAGTGGCATGTTACCGCTACACTATAATTTTTCTGAAGTTTATAAAGAATTTGGTTTTTCTCGAAAACTACGCAACAGATTTTATATTTAAGCATATCATTTTCTTCAGTTCCATAAGATTTCTCGGTTGTTAAATGTCTCATCTTTGGACTCCTTTTTTCGTTAAAGATTAATAATAATACTGTGCTGTAATAATGGAATTATAAATAGTAGGAAATTCAGTATATTTGTAACTGAAAGAAATTCATCACGTTTGTAACTATAATCGAGTCACTATATTTGTATCTATAATTGTTATATAAGCTGACAAATTTTCAATATTACGGTAAGTAGCAGGAAAAGTAGAAAGCGTCAAGAGAACATGAATTTTGAAGTATCTATAATCCAAGTTTTGAAACTAAAAAGAAAGCCATACTCGTATTTATAAGGCGAATGGAATATTTTCAACCTGCAAGAAATGAAATGAAATTTTTGAGTTTTACGTCCGACGCTTATGCCGGCTAGGCTAAAGGAAACGGTGATAATGAGAAATGAATGAAATGGGGGAATGAAGAAAGTGGGAAGAAACAGGAGAACCCCGAGGAAACCCACGCACACGGTATTTGTCAACCACAAAGTTCAGTTGGCGAGAGCAGGGTTCGAACTCAGGACCCCATGCACCAAAGGTGAACACTCTACCACGGAGCCACTGTGGCCCCCTAATGTATAACGTAACCAAGAAAATTCTAAAGCTTTTTTATCCACCACCTTCGTACATCGATATGTCACCTAACACATACCTGGAGATCAAAAATAGTCCCCATCAGCATCGACGACCTTCTGCCAACGTTTTGGAAGGCCATGGATTCTATCGCAGTATAACTTGGTGGGCCATGAACCGAAGAAGGTATCAAGTGCATTTTGCACCTCGACTAGAGATTTGAACTGGCATCCTCTAAGATGATTGCCCAAGGAATGGAACAGGTGATAATCGGACGTTGCAATGTCCTGGGAGTATGGTGGATGCAATAGTGTTTCCCATCCAAGGCGTAGAATATTGCCCCGAATCATCCTAGCCACGTGGGGCTTAGCGTTGTCCTGAAACGGGAGGATCCCTTTTTGATTCAGAAGTGCTGACTCCAGAGTTTTGAGTTTTTCTTGAACACGGCTCAACTGCTGACAATGCACAGCTGATGTTCTGATCAGCTGGTAGCAGTTCCCGATGTACGATGCCGATTAGTCCACCAAACACACAGGAGGACCTCCTTCTGGTGCAGTGCTGATTTCGGCTATTTTTGAACCCGTTCCTGAAATGCTAACCAATGATGTCGACGCCGTGGAGCTTTGTACAGGACTCAATTCTCATCACATGTCAACTCTCTGTCCAGAAATGGCTCCTTCCGCAGACGAGCCAGCAAAGAAACACAGGTGTCTGCTCTCGTTTCCTTCTGCTCCGAAATCAAATCATGTGGAACACATCAACACAGCAGGTAGTGCTTGCCAAGTTAATGGAGGTGCTGCCCAATGGTTTTTCATTCACACTGAATTGTAGTCCCAGTTCCTCTTATATCTGGCCATTGTTCCCTTCAATTGCTGCCTGAATATCTTCATTTTGTACGTGTGTTGGTCTTCCGGCACGTGGTGCGTCTTCGAATGTTTCGTCATCGTCCTTAAACGTGTTAAACCACCGCTGCACTGTCTGCATAGTCACGACACCTTCACTAAATTCCTGGCATATCTCCCGCTCCACTGAGTAGCGTTTGACGCCAGTTTGAACTCGTACAGCATACACGCCCTTATGACGTTCTGTGAAGGTCCCATGTTTACTCTGTTCTTAATCAAGTTCACGGTGTAATTGAACTGCCAGAACCAGGTATTATGTTGGATATACCCACAAGAACAACTTACCTTCGCCATTCGCATTCAACTCATGGTGTGAATGCCAATTGAGCCCAGACCTCTACAAAAGCGACAGATCTTTCTTGGTTATCTTTTTAATACTAATTAAAAACAAGTCTGCTAGTGTATTTTAAATATTTGTAAAATTTAATAATATAGTAATCCTGTTTGTACATCTAAAATTTTATTTACAAAATATTTGTAATGATAGAATATTATAGATGACTTAAATGGATTTGAAACTAACAGAATAGATCTTATTAACGCGCTATTTTATGTACAGGAAGTATCGTATTTATTTTGTTACTTTTGTTTTATTATTACACTAAATTTGTTCATAATTTACAGTAAGATACTGCAATTCAAAAGTATTAATGTGAAAAGCCTTCATGCTAGTTCAACGGCTTTCTACAGCTTTAGCATATTGAAAAGAAAGTCTCCAACACATCTCGCTGGCAAAGCTTGAAGAGGAAAATAGGAGCAAATTTCCTTGTTTGCGCTTCGCCGGTGTTTGTATAGGAAACTTCAATGTCAGGCGACAATCCACAGTGCTAGAAACCCAATAGAGCACTATCAGTGATGGTAGCTAAATCTCTAAGGTGAACACCTTTCAGAATTGACCCGATATAAACTGCATCATCTCTATTTACCCCAAATATATGCATAATACTGCCAATATCGTTGTTAAGAAAATTATCTGGACTAACATTATGCTGCTATTACACTACAATTTCTAAACTTAAGTAAAGAAATTGAAACCGTTGCTGTAATTGCATATTCCCTTTATTACATTATCAAAATTCTTGATTCAGTTCTCTGGAAAATCATCCGGATAAAACTCACTGCTGTTAGGAAGCTACAATTTCTTGCACTTTACCACAGGAAATAGTTGTTGAATTGTTCATGAAATAATTGTTTATGAGCTAGGAACACCATATTTGAAATCTCTTTCGGAAAAATCGGCTGAATCTAAATCTAATTTCTGCAATTAAACTATCTTTCATGGATTTTGCAAATGAAAGTAGCTCACGTTTTATTGTAGACTTTTTACAAGAAATATTTGTGAACTATAAAGGATATCATTCGAGCAAAGTTTGGAAGGAGCTCTTAAGAATTATTTTTACCAGTAAACTATCAGTTCAAGTTTTTCTGTGAGGAGTCACATTATATGGTTCATTTGTAAGATATAAACGAAATTGCTAGAGCCGTTTCGAATGAAGTTACAATTTTGTTTTTTCTCTAGCTAACTCAACTTATTCTGGTTGCAAAGAAAAATTCAAACCTACTTCAAGAATTTTATAATTGTTAAATTTCTGGTATTTAGAGCTAGGTTGCTAAAATTAGAGTTCGCAATCTACTCCCACTACCGGTTTATTTATAAGAGTTCTCCAAATGACAACAGTATTCACAGAAATACTATAGAAGACCTTTCTCTAATTGTAAGGTAGAAATTAGGTAGCCCACGTCCATGCGGTCGTGGACAGGATCTCTACAGAGCTCCGAAGCGAGCTAAACAGAGTGACGTAGGAAATTCCAATGCTCCGAAGCAAGCCCCAAAGTCTGAGGGGGATACAAGTCACAGAGCTCCAAAGGCGGCTAAAGAACTGAGATAGGAATTCCAACAGAGCCCGAACCGGGCTAACCCAGGAGGGAGGAATAACCAAGAGTCCTAAATCAGACTAGAGGCTTTGAGGTAAGGTTTTCCTACTGCTCCATGAAACAAGAGGAGGGAGACTAGGAAACTGGCGTGTGTCCAATGACTATTGTCCAATATATAGGCGTCCCAGAGCAGCGGTGGCGCTGGTGCTCTCCTGTCGTTATGTGACTTGTAGGAGGTGCTAGAGAACTGTCGCCTGCTTTTTGTAATCCCACATGGTGTGTAATACTCTGACGTAAAGACATGTGGTGATGTTTACAAACAGGAGCATATGACATTGTTTGTACACAGAAGCACGTGATACATTATTAAACCTCAAGTTTATAATTCAATATTGATAGACTCAGCTGTAGCCTTTAGGTTCGTATTACCTGACCAGGATATTAATGCGGTTTTTCGAGGAGGGCGCTGGTGGTGTGTTTACATCAATTTCTAGGTAAGCGCGTTGGGACAGGGGAGCGGACAGCGTCACTCTGCAGTGTATCCAACAATTTCTAAAAGTAGCAGTTTACATGTTATAAGTAGCCTAAGGTGTTTCGCTTAATAGTGAACGCCATAAATTATATAGTTGTTATTGAATGCAGGAATGGTCATTCCTGCAGTAATGCATATATATTGTGGATAATGACATATGCATATAAATTAACAATTTAAAAATAACATAGCACGCAAGTGACTTTCTACCATGTATTGTGCAGATTGTATAAAATTTGATTACGTTTTATTTGACTTCATTATAAGACAGGAGCAGCCTGTAAAACGCAGGAATAACGATGCCAAGATTATTTAAGGGTTGATAGCTTAGAGACTTGCGCAATACCTTGTAATTGTAATTTTAAATCAAGTTAAGGCTCGCGATGCTTGTGTTTGTTTTAAATTTATGTTTATCGGTTGACAAGTAAATTATTTTCTGGAGTTTTAGCCAGGGAAGAATTCCGATACATTTCAACTCGAGAACTATGGAAGTCCTCTCTGTTGGTCTATTGGCTAGCGCATGTGCCTTTGTTGTATGTGGTTCTTAGTTGAAAAAAACAATAACAGCTCAAAAGTTAATTTTACAATCTTTCAGTTTCATTAATCACCTGTCTCCTATAGCATAAAGAGCATAATTATTGGACGCTAAACTAAAGAAATTTAATTTCATATTTTCGATGAATGTGAACCCTTTGGGGGCGAAAGGAGGTGAAGAAGAAATTTTTCCTTCATTTTTTTTATTTGGTTATGGGACTGAATAGCTTGCCTTCTGGGATTGACTTGTAGATTCTGATGACAGTACATCTTTCTTTTAGGATTATTATTGAAATTCAACATTTTGGTAAATGTGGAATAAAAGTATTAATAAAACATCATGTAATGTATGGGCAATGTAAGCGTATCATTGCTTCAACACATGATAAACTCACAATTCTTATTTATGAGTACAGAAATTCACCTTGAACTCCCTCTGAATTTCTTTTAGACTCTAGGTCTCAGGTGACAAAGGGTTATTCTACTGTCTGTTTTCATACACAACATAATTTTAAAACTTGGGAGTCTAGTGTTATCTTTGTGTCTGTAATACATAATCATTTGTCGATTAATTTCAGAGGACTGAGTTTAGTTCCTAAGCACAAGTAGCATATAGTTCAAACATATTAGATGTATGGTCTTGTTTAACAAAACCTGCACCTCCCCTACCTCTATCTGAAAAACCCTATATTGTTCCCCACATATGAAATTCAAAGACAAAGGTAATCATCTTTAAACAGCTGTATTTTTGTTTCAAGTCTAAGTATTAAAATATGCTACGTATTGTTGCAAGAGTTTTTTTTCTAATACTGAACTTAAGTACCTAACATTGGCACTTATCTTCTTCTTCATGAATTGATGTAAGAAGCGGCCGCGTGATTTCCGGCCAATTGTTTCATCATCGGTATCTTTGAGCAATGAGATAACAGTGGAAGACAAACTTCGTTCTTCAGACTTGATACTTTGAAGAACTTATGCTAATGGTTTTGTTATTCAAATACATATCTAGTCACTCCAAGCAGTTTCAGAAGTAGCATTAATTTTATAATATCATAATGCCTGTAAGAGTTATCCGAAAATGTATTTTGTATTTCTTTTTTAATACGTAATTCATTTTTTTCTGAATTCACTGGAGTTCAATTCCTTGGAAGGACAAGGAACCTTCAATTGCCAGGCACCCCTCTTTAAACTTTAATCGCTCCCTTATCGCCTTCAATGTAACAATAGGTACCGGTATATTTCTTTTAAATAAAGTTTTCAAAATATAGCAGAAATACTGGATTTTTTAAAATTATCAAACCATGCTAAATAATGACGGGTTAAATATCAGAGAGAGTTATCTTTATTTACCGTCTCAATCAGGGGCGGATCCAAGTCTCCTTCGGAGGCGGTTAGGAGTGTGGCGGTGAAAAATTATCAGTTTCTCTTTGTACGGACTTTTGCAGCACATGATCTCAATTCAAAAGAATGCTGTTATTCAAGAAACTGCTTAGACAATCGTTCGGATATCACATGGTTCAACTTGGTCGCAATTTCGAATATGTCTTATCTCAAAACTACATAATAGAATTTGCTTTAAACAATGAAAGCGCAGTTGCCAAAGTATAAACTTTGATTCACAAAGATGAACTTCGAGGTTTTGTTAATAGAAGTAGGAATTCCTTACACTTGAATGCTACGAAGTTCTTACTGTTTCTTTGTACAACACTGAGGTTAGGTTATTAAGTTATTTCCAAATTAATATCGAGGGTGTCTGTTTTTTTTTTCAGTCCCTTAAAGTGTTCTGGAAATAACTTCTATAACTATTGAAACTGTGTTTGTCTTAACTTGAACATATGCGTGAAGTGATTTATTACGAACAGGACAAAAATAACTGTGATAGATTAATTACAAGTAATCCGGTTAGAAACACTGTTGTTTGTATTTTAGCTCCAAAACCGGCCGCCCGCACTCGTTCGCTGGTCAGGTAATACATACGAACTAACAACAATGTGATGTAGAAGTAACATATCATGTAATTGCTTTGAAAACTTGAAATTGACTTTTTCTACATCTTTTCTTTTACATTACTTTTTTTTTTTTTTTTTTTTACATGAAAACTTGCATGTTTCACTTTACGTTTAATAGTAACATTTACGTGGCTGACAGCACTTGCTTTAATGCAGGTCCTTTATGTATTTCTGTAAAATTATTTCTGGATTCCTTGAATCAATTAAAGATTTGAGTTTCATTTTCTTACCACTATAGTGTTCTGCTGTCCAACGTCATCAATTGTAGACCTGAATCATCACAGTTATCGGTAATAAGTTACGATCAATCAGCCTGTTATTCCAGAGCATGTTACATACATGTAAGAATTATAACATTTTTCAATTTAATAAATTAAAAATTAAATTATTCATTGCAGATACAATTCAGCTTTTCAATTTTGTATTAATTTCACTTTTACCTTGAAATAATTTATATGATTGAGAATTTATTTATATAAAAAATATACACCCGGAAAAATGAGTTTTTTTTTAAATGTTGTAAGGGAGGGTGTGGAATGTTCAATTAATACACATTCTTTTTTGGGAAATACAGTGGTTCCTTGGTAATGGTATCTAGTTTGAAGAAAAATGTTCCTTGTTTTCCTTGCTTTTACTGGACTTGCGTATCTTTACACAATTCTGAGCTTATTTTTTTTTTTTTTTTGTTTACGTATACATTACAAAATATTGCAATTTTATTATAGAAAAGTAACTAGTCATTTTTCTGGTATACGTAAAGATTTCGTATTCAGTTACTGAACTATTATATTTGTTGTGTTCATTTATTTATTATAACTTTGTGTTCAAAAGGGAAACTACGGAAATACCTTTGGAGGTCACACTTACAGTATATAATATGCACTATATATTTGTCATACATATTCAGTGCAACTACTAATCAACTGTATCCAGCGCAACATCATTCATCCTGGGCCTACTCATTTAGTTCAAATCCTATGTTGCCAACAGCTTAGCACGTTTTCTTACCAGACCAATGACTTACATACTAAAAACTAACAAACTAAGTATATGACCTATGAATTCGGAGGTTTAATACCCCTTTCATAAAAGCTTTCAATTTATTTCTGTCTTTAGCCAACTGGATTCAGTTTCTACTTTGTATTCCTATTTCTGCGAGATCCATCTTAATATTGTCCTCTCATTGGCGCTTAGGGTTTCTTAATGGACGTTTTTCGATTGGATTTCCAATCAAAACTTTGAAGATGTTCCTAATTTCTTCCATTCTAGCTACATGATCTGCTCACCGGAGCCTCCTTAACTTGATGACCCTAACAATGTTTGGTAAACAGCGTAAATTATGTGGTTCCTCGTTACGAAGTTTCCACCATTCCCAATTTCCGTTTCTTTTGTGTACGAATATTCGTCTCAGCATTTTATTTTCAAATACTTTCAGTCGGTTTTTTATCGTTATAATAAGGGACTATGTTTCACAACACACAGCACAACAGACATTAATATCGTTTTATATATTTTAAGCTTCAACTTCCTCAACAGAATTCGCGAAGTCCAAAGATTTTGAATCAAATAATAACTCAAATTCCCTGCTTTTATTCGACATTTAATTTCTTTGTGAGTATGGGTTTTGTTTGTTAATATTGATCCTAGATATATGAAAATATCCACTTTGACGAAAGTATTATTTGATATTTTAACGCATTCAAAATTTGCAGTATTACGATCCCGACGAATTTCCACGTATTTAGTTTTCTCTGCAATTCCTTCTATACTCATGTATCTGTGAACATTTAATAAGGCCTCTGCACTTCTTTCTATTGGTCTTCTATCATCCCTTATTAAATTTACGGCATCAGCATACGCCATTATCTTGTGAATACCGTTCAGCTCTAGGCCCGAGTTACTACCTTTGATTCTCCTTACACTTAGCGCACTAAAGAACAAAGTTCAGTAATAATTACGAAAACGCATTCTTGTTTCTTGCAATTCTCGACGTGGGAGATCATAGTCAGGAATCTTCCTACTCGGACTCTACGTTGGAATTCACTTAAACACATCTTAATTAATCTGACTACTTTTTTCGGTATTCCAAATTCTGTAAGAATATTGTATAATGTTTCTCTCCTAATCGAGTGGTGAGCCTTTCTAAAATCAATAAATAATTGTTGTACCGGGGTATTAAATTCCCATTTCTTTTCGAGTATTTGTCGAATTGTAAATATCTAGTGGATAATTGATCGATTTCGACTAAATCCACACTGATAATCTCCAATAATTTTATCTGCGCATGACATCAATCTTGTCAATAGAATGCTTGAGAAGATTGTATAAGAAGTTGACACAACGGAAATGCCTCGATAATTATTACAATCTTGTGAATTGGAACAATGATTGATTCATTCCACTCTTGTGCAATTCCTCCTTGTTTCAGATAAGGAGAATGAATTTGTCTATCTTCCCTCCAGTTAAAATTAACTCAGCCGGAATATCGGCTGTACACTCGTAGATTTATGTTCTTTTAATTTCTTTATAGCGATTTCTACTTCTCTTCCTCTAGGCTCTAGCAGGCACGTAGCCAAGGGGTGGGGCCGGAACCCCCTTCGGAACCAGAAATGAATAAAAAGGAAGTATGAAACAAAAGAAACGAGAAAAAGAAGAATCAGCGTTAAAAGTATAAAGCTGCAGCAAGCGTTTGGTAACTTTCTTATGAGGAGCTCTGTATAGAGGAAACGGGAGGATCAAGTTGAAAATGAATAGTATTGTAACGCAGCATTCCGAATTCCATGTAGCTAATCTTATGGTCTACAAATAACGATCGATAAACCGGTTCTACCAAATAGACTCTCAATAGACTCTCAGGTAGAACTTAAGAAATGCCCACAATCACTAATAATATCAGCCTGGTAACATAGATTCCAGTTACTCTTGTTAAAGAAATTTTCAATTTCGCGGCAATACTAAGCCATTTTATAGGATATCTTTACTCCCGAAAGAGATCTCGTTGCTATCCTTGACGGCATTAAACGAAGATAAGAAAAAGAAGAAAGAGTACAAGAAGAACCGACTTCGAATGACCTCGGAAGATTATATCTTTTTCAACACTTTTTTACATTCTTTTACTCAAGATTTCTTCACAGATTTTTTTTTTATTAGAATATTTACGAACATATCTTCATTTTATTGTAACAAACCAATATGGGTACGTTGCCAGTAAAATACTTTAGATTGATCGAGTCCCTGGTGTGATAACCACAGTATTTCGTCACGGATCCCCTCTTTTGCGAAATCCTGGCTACTTGCCTGGCTCTAGAATATACGGTTCCGCTGTGTTCATTTCCCTTTTTCCACGAACATTTGTTTTTGGCTGTGTGTTAAGCAAATCATCAAAGAAATCTTTCCATCTATTCCATTCAAATGGAACCACGCCTTGTCAGAGTAAACAACTTGCAATAAATCTACACCATTATTTTCATTTTAAAAATTTAACCAATGACAATCCCTCGCTTGCATGTCATTATCGTTTCTTTGTACGGGTGTATTATGAATTTACGTGTTGCTTTATGATTAGTAGCAAGGGCGCTCATGTTGTGGTTTCCAAGTGGGGCAAGTATAAGCGACATTTCAAATATAGTTTCAAATTTTGATGTAACTATTCTAAAAATTCTATTGGATTTTCAATATTCCGAAGTACAATTTCCTCTAGGGGGGCAATCGCCCCACCTTGCCTGCCCTGATGGGCGCCCTTGACTGGTAGTACTTAATGACTTAAATAAGGTTGGACTGCAAGTTGTGGAACAGACTTCCCTAGAGAACATCTCATTCGTTCTTGAACAACCCGAAGAGCCTCTGTAGTTAGTACGCCGTGAGTCATCCAGAGCGAGACTTGTCATAAACAAAACCCGTTTAACGGAACCGTTGCACAAAGCGCCATATATTGCTTTCGTCTGGAATTGACGAGATTGGGAATATTTTCTTAAATTGCACTTACAAACAGATGTGGAAATAAAACTCAAACACTTATGTTCTTTCCTTGACAGAATACAGATATTGAAAACAATATCGCCAATAAACACGACACGGCACACAATGGAAACAAAGTTCGCTCGGACATCTGATATCGATTCCTGGCGGGAGCTGGTGTTATTCGGATCTCACGTTAAGGTATAGACACATCTCATAGCCTCGCCGCTGAAAGACGCTAATCTCAAATCAAATTCATAAGTCTAAAACAAATCTGCACCGCAAATAATAGTAATTTATTATTTTTCCCGCCTTGCAATGGTTACCAGCTGTAGGTTAATAATTATTTATATAGTAAAGTTCTGTTCCAAAACTATTTTTTAAAATTTTATTAGTGAATCACATTGTCAGACATGGAGAAGATGAGATACGTCTGTGGTGGTATTTGTACCAGAATATTGTGTCAGAAGGAGCTATTTTAGAAAAAAGAATGTATTTTTTCACAATATATAAAAAATAACTTTTATGACTGGCAATCCTGCAAATCTACAGTTCAATGGGGTGATTGTCAGCACTTGTTGCTCAAGTGTAATTCTATAAAAAAAGGGGTCGATCGGGAATAAAAGCTGACAAATCTCCCTTGCATATTACATAAATTCAGATTATGATTGGAAATGTATAAATTAAACTCAACACTTATAAAAAGTGAAAAACAGAAAGAATGCTAGAGAGTGAAAAGGGTTGAAATAACAAGAAAGGATTAACTAAAGGAAAAGGACAAGAAGCACAATATCTCTTAAACTTGCATCAATCTTTAATCTATAGAGATGGAAGATGACGACGTTGTTACGGCTGGACAGATAATTCTCAAATATAGAAGATGCAACAATAGATGTAATCCTTGGTATTAGAATGGTCCATCCTGTTAACAAAAAGGGGGGACGATAACACGGTGCTCTTTCAAATATCTGTCGTGGAAACTCGGTTTGATTTGTGCCCACATCGGAAATGATTGCTTCTTTGGCATTGAACCTTGTCGAACGATGGCAGCGATTCTTCAGCCGAAAGACAATTTCTTGTCTCCAAGGGTGAAAATGTGAACCTGTGCACCTAATTAGAAATCTAACCACAATCAGCCATGACTGCTCTGGTCGATTGGTTTTGTTCAGACCATCGTGTGACATAATTCTTGTTAAATTAATTTTCAGAGGTCTTTGTCCGGGGAAAATATAAGTGTCTCAATGGAATCCACTATTTTACAAGCTGATAAAACTAAGAAGCTATTTACAAATATTTTGGCTGTCAGAGTACAATACTAATTTTAAAAAATCAAAATGAAGCGATTGTTCTAAATCGAATGAATAAATGTTTCCAGAGCTCTTTTTTGAGAATTTAAATAACCAACTGAAGTAGACTGCGAGGGCAATTGAGAATAAAATTAAGCATAGATGATGTCAGAAGTTTTCTCCTCGCAGTCTACTTCCTGCCTTCGACTCACTGTTAGTGACACATGCAATTAGTAACTCAAGTGTTTTTAGAGTATTGTTCTTTGTGTATAAACCGTATGGATGGGTATTTAACCCAGCCCGTGCTGGTCCACCGGGATACCGGGACATGTCCCAGTATGCCCTCCGAAACATCACATCATAAAAGTAGCTATTTCTCCTGAGAAGTAATAGCACATTGCACGCAGCAGTAACATAATAACTTGTAACTTTAATAAAGGTACAAGTTTTTTGTAATAAATTTTTAAGTTGTTATTGGTAAAGAACCCGTGGTAAGTACACTGCGCTCTTTATATAAGGCATTTTGCGAAACCATATCAAAGATAAACAGTTTTAGTTATTCTTCTGTATAGCAGAGTTCTGTACAATCAATACATACTGTTACTGTTGGTAAAGTACCCGTGAAGGATACAGTGCGCCCTTTACTTAAGGCGCCCTTGTAAAACCACATCAAAGATGAACTGTTTTACTTATTCTTCTGTATGACACATTTCTGTACAATCAATACATAATGTTACAGTTGGTAAAGTACCCGTGAAGGGTATAGTACGCCCTTTACGAGGGTGACCTTGGGAAACCACATCAAAGAAACGATTTTAGTTATTCTTTTGTATATTACAGTCTGTCCAATAAGTAAATACTATTACTGTTGATAAATATCCCGTGAAGGGTACAGTGCACCCTACGAAATATCACACTATATGTAAGTGGTTTTAGTTGTTCTTCTGTATACCAGTTTTGTATAGTAAATTCATATAGTGGCTGCTGGTAAAGAAACTGTGAAGGGTACAATGCGCCCTTATAAAAGACGGCCTGCAAAATATCACGTTATAAATATTTTAAACATTTTTCTGTGTATCAGTTTTGTATTATACATCCATACAGTTGTTGTTGGCAGAGAACACGTAAAGAGTACTATCACTTTTCATAAAATACGTATAAAGCCAGTAAAGCAATTTGTAATGCTCCACTATAATTGGCATTACAGTACTCGTAATTGTTTGTTAGTTTCTTGTCTCTTGTTGTATAAATTAAAATAATATTTCTTTTACATCTTCATGTATGTTTAATAATGTTATGTATGTATCATAATTAACCTGCACAAGTACACAGTATATGGACGTATATAGACAACTTGGAAGTTTGGTCTGGACCGTAAAGATTTTATATTTATTCTGAAACAGAAAAATAACGAAAACAAATTCTCTGAATCGATGAAAAACGAGATTGCTATTTAGTGATATTATCTGTGTAAATTTGTTTAATTTGGATTCCAATTTGATAAATTAGTAAAACAAACGGATATAGTATACGTAAAGCCGCGTCAGTTCTCGAAGGAGCTGGACGCTCATACTTTCAGGGATTATTCATTGAGTATCTACGAACTTTCCAAGGGGGTAACAAAGCGACTTTGATTTATTTATCGACTGATATGAAAATAAAACAGAACGTATCTGTATTTCATATCTGCATGTGTAGTGCCCTTGTACTTTATCTATGACTATGTGTGTGTAAGGGCGGGGGGGGGATTTAACGCTTATCGCATGTCTTGTGCACATGGATACTTCTTACTATTGCACTACGTAGAAAATTTATGGTATTTCATGTAGAAGTGGTAATGGAACACAGAAGAAACGCAGATCACGACGTTCTCATGTATACTATTATTTGTGCTGCCAAAATGTCTTGAGCCGTGGCAAAAATGTGAACTAAAGCTCACACCCTCACACACCCACGCGTTGAGCCAATAAGGGTTCAGCTGTTGCTAAGCGAGAGAAAGCGAGTGGAATTCCTTCAGCCGATAGCAGCGCTTGCAACGGAAGGCTAGGGATCAAGTCAATGTGGCATTAGAATTCCAAACAAACTTCAAAACCAATCTTATTAAATAATATTTGGATATAGTATACAACAGTTCCTCATCATTTCCCGAGGACTCACGAAGTTCAGTCTTTTATGGATTATTCATTGAGGATCTAGAAACTTGAAAATTGTGTAACAAAACGACTTTCATTTACTTATGGACTGATACGAAAATAAAAAAGAACGAACCTGTACTCACCTTTGTTGTTCTTCTTAAGTGTTGTTTTTCTTCACGACTGCTGATGTTATATACATTGCGAATTTAATAGATTGTGTTAACTTTTGTTCGTTTATGTACCTGTTGTGTTCTATAATATAAATGATTAACCTAAATTATCCTACTGTTATTTATTGGCAAACATAGGGTGACCAGATTTTTTTAAATCCAAAAGAGTATATATATATATATAAAAAAAAGAATTGACAGTAAGTATGAAGACAAGATGAATTACAGTATTTTATCCAGTGCGCATGCAAATGAGTTTAATACTTAAAACAGTTTTACTCACCATCATTCATACTTCTGCGACGATCTTGTTTTCTTGAGTAAGTTAATGTCATCCTTTATTGCCAGTCTGAACTCTTCATAGGTCATTACATTGAACTTCACTTTCATCACTTGTTCCAGTGTTGACACTGTAAGCTGACTTTTTTCCTCGCTCCAGTAAGTGTTAATAGCACTGAAGAGCCTCTCACAATCAACATTAGTGCCCGGTAAAGTAAACAAGAATTGCACGAGTGGCACAATCACTTTTAAATTTGACCCAGTCCACACTAAATCTTTGTACACTATTTTCCATTTGCCCATCATTGTCTCTCTTTTCTCTCCCCATTGTTCAAGGTGTTCTTTAACACATCTGGATATTGCATAGTAAGTGTCAAAAATATCATTATCACTGAATTCCAACGAACTGTCTACATGTTTTACCTGCTCATAGAAATATGCAAACGACACCTGAATTTCTTCAAAAGGTAACTGATGTGTCAAGTAGTAAATGTTTCATCTTGTTTACTTCTCCGAAAAAATGTTGTGACCACATCTCTAAGTATGTTATCACTTCAAAAGTAAAACCTTCTTGACACTGAGTAGGCATATTCCTCTTTCATATTCCCTTCTTTTATAAGTTTCGTAAGTAAATTTCTAGCAGAAAACGGAAAAAAGTTTTGTTCAATTCTATCTTTGTATTTTCTCAGAAGTTCAAAATATTTAACAGGAACTTCAGTCGCTGTTATATAGCTCCCTCTCAATTTTTATAATTGTTTCGGTGAACAAGATTATCTGAGCATGCAGGAAATACAGCCACAACTCACTTCTTTCGTCTCGAAAGAAATTGACTATAGCTATTGGAGCATTTTCGTCACTCAAAAAGTACCCCTTAAGTGGTTCATACTGATGTATAATTTTTTATACACACGGAAGCAGAGACAAGAATCTCGTCTTTGAGTGATACAAAAGACCCCCATAATGACAGCCAATTAACTCACAGAAGTTTTTCAAATTTTCTGTCCTTACAGTAAAAATACTGAAATGGTTGTATATTTTAAAAACTAAATTCTGAACATCGATCGGTATTACTCTCGAATACGCCACAGAAATTCCATTGTGAAGAATATGAGCCCCACACCCGATAGGCAAAACATTTTTCTTCAACCTGCACTCTTGTTCGCTATGCACGTTTCCTGTTGTTTTATTTTTTTATGCTTCCAAAATTTACTGGTGCATTATCAGCTACAAAACCGATGACCTTATTTTCCAAACAAAACTGACGTAATGTACCCATTAATACGTTCGACACAGTTTCCGAGGTTTCATTTGATATGCTATGAATTTTTAGAAGACATGTTTTTACATTAATATCACTATCTACTTCACAGTAACGCACTAAAACAGGCATGAGTTTGGTTGCTTTACGATTGGAAGCATCACAAGCAACAACGACGAAAGGAGCTTTTTTAACACTATTACTTAAAATATTTTCTGACAACACTCCCACCACATTTGTTAACAAAGCCTCCGTTTTCGTTCTCGCACATCCGAATTTTTTATTCACTGTTGATTTCCAAAGTTTGCTAGTGCAGTTCATGCTTCTAAAAGAGTGGTTATGTTTAACATTATGGTATGACCACACAAGTTCTAGTCGAATTAAATCTAACTCTTCTGAAGATTCTGTGGTGAAAAAACTTGCCTGCTAGGGAAGTTGATGAACATTCAGTGTGCGACTTAGATTTTATATGTTGTTCTATATCATATTTCCCTTTATTTTTTATTTTTTATTTTTATTTTTTATAGAGAAGTCCTTCTTACATACCGTGCACCATGCTTTGTAAACATCTTAATTGGGGGCCTTTTAATGCAAGGATAGCTTATTTCAAACGCTTGATTATACTGGCACTTTCCTTGCGACATTGTTAATAAAATAAATCCTTCCAATCCTCGAATAATATAATTGATTGAGTGTACGTACGCACGTGAATTAGGATAATAATCACTGCGCAATTCCCACTACCAAAAACTGACTCATTTTGAAGGGAAAACAAAACCCCGTGCCATGAACTGTAGAAATACCAGATATAAACTCAGAAAATATAAACCATTCCAGGTACTCAATCAATTTAACTAACAATTTAATAATTAAAACGTTAAAGTTTGGTAAATCTATCACTAGTTTTGCCGTCTTTACTATAGTTTTAGTACTAACTAATAAAAACAGTTTAGTTATATTATTTTTTCTTTTGCAAAAAGAAAATCTGGCAACCCTACAATGCAACGAGGACGAGAAACGCAGCGTTGTCAACGTTCAAGTTTTTACAGGAAAAAAATGCAAGTTTCAATGGGAAAATGCATTAAACGTTAAATGAAATTGAAAATACCACAAAAGAGTATAATTCGATATTTTTTGGGAGGAAAAAAGAGTATAGAGTATATGAACCTCAAAAAGAGTATAATACTCTTAAAAAGAGTATGTCTGGTCGTCCTAGGCAAACATTGTAATTATTACAGACGTTTAAGGTATTTTGGATATACTATGTCTATATTCTTAATAAGAAATCAACTAGATCGCGTCTTCTTACGCTTGCATTCACTCATTTTCACGAACCAGATGCGTTTTTCACTCTAGAAGATTTTCCGGAATATCTCCGGTGGCGACCCTCATTTAAGAAATACATCGTTGCTCAATTCTACACTGTCGTCCTCCAGACTAGTTCGGAGTTACACGTCTCGAAGATGAACTCATCGAGGACTGACGGGGCGTGACCGGCTCACGAGGTGACGAGGCGTGACAAATTAACATGTAGGTCTATTTAATAAGATAATATATGACTTTTCGTGCTACTACTCATTTAATGCCAAAAAACTTTCAGAAGCTAAGCGCAATCGATATAACGCGGTTTAAACAATTCACGATTTTAATGCTCTTTATTTAAAAATTTGATTGATCCTGTGTGTTATAGAGCAGCGTTTGAATAATAATCATTGCGAACTGCATTTCTAAAATATAACTATATTGATTTATTGGTATATATTTAGCTTCTTTTGTTTGCCAAAAATGTATTACAAGAACTAAGATGTGTTTCTCTAGTAAAGTCGTTTTCACAGCTTAGTAATTTACGTTACTGAACAAATTTGCTGCCTTTAATATGTACATAAAATGGAGCCCGTATATATACAGGGTGTAACTTAATTAATATAAAAAACGTCGGGAGGTGATTTCTGACACCGAGATAAAACGAAAAGTATAGACCAATCTGGGTGTAAAAATGCCTTTTTCGGCGTCTTGATCACCCGACAATTTGTCGGGTAAATGTAAAAACAGCCATAACTCAAGAACCAAACGTCGGATCGAAGTCGAGTAAAAGAGCATGTCCATTATTTTTAGTCGCAGATTCCATTAATGTAGAAATAGATACAGCGCAGTAGCGGCACAAGGGCGACTCCCAAACAAACTGGAGTATTTATTTGACTATTTTATCAAACTTTGAATGAGGGAAATGAACAAAAATCAAGTACAAGATTTCAACAATCAAAAATAATAGTACATCGTTCAAGTTAGAACACTTAGAATTCAAAAGTAAGAGAGTTGCGTATGTGTGATTGATCTATTTTGTCTCAGTACAGAATAAACTCTCAGAAGAAGAATTTAAATGAAACGACGTCTTTAACGTATCACAGTTATATCTTCTAAACCATGTTCGGGCTAAGCTCTAAACTGCGATAAACAAACCCACGTGAAACTAAATCTCGCTGATTTTCTGTTGGCCTACCGATGCTTGTACTCCTCCGCAAAATAGTTCATATGATTTGATTATCAATTTTACTATGAAGCTCCATACAAAACTTCTACATTATTATAAATGACAAAAATATAATACGGATTATCTAATAATACTGCAATCGAGTGTGGTTACTGAAACAATAGAAATAAACACTAAGCATGCGCAGTAATTATGGCGTCAATTCAACTGTGGACGCGTGTTCTCCTTTCAAGACTGAAAGATGGCTGACATGAATCCCGGTTGAGCGAGTGTTGTCGTGAAATATCACTAAGCAACAATTGTTTGCGAGCGAAATTCAATTTTTTTAATCTTTCGAGTTTTTTCTTTCTTTTTTGCTGCTGCTGTAAGTACCTGAACAACACGAGACAGTATTGCCAAAATGCACGTGTATAATTTTCTCCTCCTCGTGGGGAGTGGGAGTGATACATCACTAGCCAATCGTATTTGTGATAAGCGGAAGGATACAAATATTTTGTTTACCGGAGTTTAGAGCTTACGCTGAGCAGGGAATAGGCTAATGATAACGGATGATAAATGAACGGCTTCCTGCCCAAGTTATGAGTGTGTGAAAAAGGAAAACATAACTTTGGTCCAGATTAAGTCTAAAACGACTGTGCATAGGACAGTCAGACGGGATGTAAAGACACGTAACATGTAGTATCAAAAAATGCAAAGATCATATGTGAAGAACGAGTGTACAAGGGATTTTCCACATGACAGGAATTCCCAAATATTACGTAAAAACATATTGAGCAACAGTAAGCTGCAGTAAAGAGTTTCCTCCTCGTAATATGTAATTCCGTGGAATGTGATGCTTTTGTGCATAGAAGCAACAACAATGGACGAAACACGAAACAAAAATGGACCTTACACGTTGCATAACGATACAAAGAAATGCGCTGGAACATTATACTTAATTTATCTGTTAGGTGTTTTCGAGGGGCTTTTCCCATCTCTTGGAGTTGATTTTGTCACTGCTGAAGAAATTTTCTAGAAGAAAACTCGTTGGAATTACATAAAAAAAGGTGAAATCTTTCTTTGACTTTCTAATGTATCTTGGAGCAGGATGGAATACCTACACGGAGAAAAGAGAATGTGGCACTTTTGCGTCCACGTAGCAGCTTACCTAAATTAAACATTTCTGCAATTCTCCGAAAATTTTTGGGTGGTAATAGCTCCAAGGCATTTCTTACCCAGGGTAATCAATACTTTTCGTTTAATCTCGGGGACAAGATATCACCTCCCGACATTAACTACATGAAGTTACACTATATATATATATATATATATATATATATATATATATATATATATATATATATATATATATATATATATATATATACCGATGAAATAATTGGAGATTATCAGTGCGGATTTAGATGAAATCGATCAACTATCGACCAAATATTTACCATTTGCCAAATACTAGAAAAGAAGTGGGAATACAATGTCCAGGTACATCAACTATTTGTTGATTTTAGAAAGCTTACGACTCGCTTAGAAGAGAAACATTGTACAACATTCTTACAGAATTTAGAATACCGAGAAAGCTAATTAGATTAATTAAGATATGTTTAAATGAATCCCAAAGTAAAGTCCGGGTAGGAAAATTTTGTCCACGCGTTTTCACGTCGAAAATGACCTGAAACAAGGAAGTGCGTTGTCGCCATTATTATTCAACTTTGTTCTGGAATACGCTATAAGGAAAATCAAAGATAGCTACCAGGGCCTAGAGTTGAACGGTATTCACCAAGTTATGGCATACGCTGTTGATGTAAATTTAATAGGGGATGACAGGAGAACAATAGAAAGAAATGGAGAGATCTTATTAAACGCTTGCAAAGACATGGTTTTAGAGGTAAATGCAGAGAAGACTAAATACATGGAAGTGAGTCGGGACCGTAATACGGCAAATTATGGTTGTGTTAAAACATTAAATAATACTTCTGATAAATTGGATATTTTCAAATATTTAAGATCAACATTAACAGACAAAATTATATTCACGAAAAATTAAATGTGGACTAAAAGCACGGAATTCGTGTTATTATTCAGTTCAAAATCTCTTCTCATCGCGAATTCTGCCGAGGAATTTGAAGCTTAAAATATATAAAATGATAATCATGCCTGTTGTTCTATATGGTTGCGAAACATGGTCACTTACTCTGAGAGAAGAACATAGACTGAAAGAATTTAAGAACAAAGATCCTGAGAAGAATGTTGGGACCCAAGAGTAACGTGAATAGGGAATGGCGGAAACTTCATAACGAGGAAGTACATAATTTTTATGGTTTATAAAACGTTAGGGTCATCAAGTCTAGGAGGTTTACTTGAGCAGATTATGTAGCTGGGATGTAAGAAAGTAGAAACCCAGTCAAAGTTTTGACAGAAAGACCAATCGGAAAACGACCATGAAAAAGACTTAGGTGCAGATGGGAGGACAATGTTAAGATGGATCTCGCAGAGATAGGAATACAAAGTAGAAACTGGATCCAGTTGGCTAAGGACAGAAGTCAGTGGAGAGCTTTTGTGAACGCGACATTGAACCTTCGGGTTCCTTAAGCCATAGAGTTATATATAGCGAATTTGTTTGATATCCACCAATAGAGCTGTGTGGAAACTGAACGAGAGATTTGTTACTTTATTTCAGTAGATGAATGTATAACTTTATCAGTATATATAATGTTTGAAGTTCTGCTTTAACTCGTACTGAATAATTGGAAATTATTATTATTGTTGTATTATGCATATATTTAACAAACATACGAGTGAAACTCAGAAGGTTATTGCCCTCAGCGTGATACAGACGAGCCAGTAATCAACAATTTGGTCCATGGGTGCGTCCTTTAATACACGGTAACCCCATATTACTTTAATGTCTCACATTTATGGAACATGCCGTTAATACGACCTGGGTAAATGTCTGTAAAGTTGGAGGTAGACCAGGTTTCCACCGCACAAATAACCTCTTCAAACTTCTAAACGGTCTAATCTGGAAAGGTTTCTTCATATCTGAAATAGGAAAGAATCGTATGAGACCAGATTGGGTGAATATAGTGGTAGGACAAAGTTTTGGAGTCACATTGGCGCATTGCTGTAACTGTTCCTGCTGCTCGTTATAATGATACATTGTCTGCTTGCGGGAACACAACTTTCGAGAGCAAACTCCGCCTCTTTGCTTTCGTTGTATTTCGTAAATTTTGCGTAATGTTTCTGTAATAGTAAAATCCGATTATATCCCCTTTTTCTACTAATCGGTCAATATCACACTTTTATGTACGTAAAATTGGACAACATTACAAAGTGTTTTTGGACATTGCAAAGTATTTTTTGAAATGTGTAAAAATTCGGGAACCCACGGACCTCCTACTAATGACCGCTTCCTGGATAAACAATTAACAGTCACTTGTCTATTTACAGGCACTAGTAGCTCAACCGTTGCCACTTCGCTTAGATCTGTAGCTTTGAGGGACAACCTTCTGTTGGCTCATCCTGTAGAGTTATGCGACTACATTTAAATTCTCTCTTCCAGTATTTACTGTGTCATAAATAATGCCCAGAATTAATTACAAAATGCCATGATATTTTCAGAGAGACTGTAATTTCCCAATTTAGAAGCAATTTATTGCCATTTTCTATTTTCTCTTCCATTGCTCTTTATCCACGCACGAATGGCAGCATACCAAAGATTTGGATCACTCTTATCCGAGCAAGCGATCGCAATATCTGATAATAATTGTAATCTATTGCCGTTATTATGTGGCAAGTGAAAGAAGGATTCTAGTGCATCTGCAGTTCTTTAAATTTTCAATGACAAAGATTAACAAAGATGTTTGCTTAAAGAAGTAACCAAGTATGGAAAGATATTGTGCGTCGCTATATGCGTGACACGTATCTGCTATTGGTGTGCATTCCTGTGCTTCAAAATGCGGAAAGTAGGTCTTTTTTCTAGAAAAGAGATAAATAAATGTTAGTGACGTTGGGTGTGGTGTGTTTTCGGCGGATTGTTCTGTACTGTTTCGCAAATTAAACAGGTTGGCACACGTTTTCTCTCTGGTAATTGGTATTCTTTTATATTTTCGACTACGGTAAATTCAAATACCATGGGCTCTGAAAAATTAGTAGCCCAACTCAAAAGGAAATGGGGCTGTTTTAAAGAACATATCTCTGTATGTGCAAACTCAAATTTTCATAATAAAGAACTTCTTATTGTGTTGTTGAGATTCGTGAGGTGATCATGTGTGCCCAACCAGAATATTTTACGAACATCGAAGTCAGAGCTGTCATCAAATTTTTATTCCATCAAGATACGTCACCGAAGCAAATTCATGAGGAATTCTGTGAAACACTATGGATCTCTCCTCCGTCATACGCAATGGTAAAGAAGTGAGTGGCACAATTGAAACGTGGTGATTTCCTTACAGAAGACGTTTCACGTGTAAAAGACCAGAAACGGTGACATTTCCCGAAATCGTGGATGAAATTCATGATATTATTTTTGAAAATTGCAGATTCTCAGAGAAATCTGTCAGAGATTTTCGTAGAACGCGTCGGTAGCATAATTCTTAATCACTTGGACATGCGGAAGCTCTCTGCCAAATAGGATTCCAAAAAATCTGTCAGTAGATCAAAAGCGTGATACAGTAAAAGCATAAAGGGAAGTCATCTCCCATTTTGACTGCAATGCCGACCAATTTCTGTCACGAATAGTGACCATGAATAAAACATGATTGTGTCACTACGATCCTGACATTGATTGAAGTACATGAAGTTTAAGTATCCGACAAACGAAAAAGGTAATAAAGATCATCACTATACGGTGCGTATTACAAAGAAAAATGAAGTTTAATCTTGGCTTACATGAATGCATGTAGTGAGGCCATATTAGATAAACTGATAATAGAGCACAATGTGTCAGTGTTTGAAGTTCACAGTCTTAGTAACTAACCTAGGTAGTGTGCGATTATAGAAGTATTGTAAAGGTGTAACACGCAAGGCGTGCGTTTTATGCCATATGAAATATTTTTCACTATCCTCGTTAATAGAATGCACCTGGGCACTACCACGTGCGTCACATGATGCACTCCTGCTCTTACTCGGTTAGATAGTATTTATGCTTTTTAGCGGCCACCTAGCGTAGATTGTTTTGTGTTTTATGACTATAGTTTTTATGCCATCCATATAAAAACTGTTTTCGATATCTCCGAAAGGGACAGAGTTCGCAACACTGGATATTTGGTAGGTGCTACATTTGCACAGTAATACAATATGGATACTACTTAGTGAAGAATAAAGAAAGTAGAAAATTAACAAAGATTTGCGAAATACAATTACAATTGAAGTAAAGAAATGAAGCAGAATTAGTTTGAGTATGGTATAAAGGATTTACACTTTAATCTCGGGTAGTTTTTTTAATTGTTTTATCTTTTCTGAACAATAAGTCCACTCAGGAATAGACTAATATGCTGCTAGAAATTCGTTCACTAAAGCTGCATTAATTCAACTTCATTTTGCTTTCTCTGAAGCCCACACAGGACTACATATAATCACCATGATTCTAATTACAACATTTAAGAATTATGTTACTAGAATCAATGCAGTATGAAAGACTACGTTTCAAAACAGCTATACCCAGTTCCCATAATATCGTTAAGCATTCCATCCTATTATCACAGAATGTACAAGTTTTCAAAACATTCTCTGCCAAACAATAATTCCTGCTGTCAATATTCTCCACACTTTATAATAATGAACTGAGAACCCATCACGAAACATTTCTCGTCTTTTTTCTTTTAAAATCTTGGAACAAGTAAGACACAAACAGTTGTGAATTAAAAACCAACTGTGAAAGTAATTATATGTTCAAAGTTACTTATTGCTCTTTCTAGAGGACGATTAGGAGTCACTTATTCCTCTTTCTAACGGTCTTTCATCAGCCAGCTACTTTCTCCACTTGACCTACATCTTTCTTTAATCTCATTTGCTTGTTAAACAATGCCGCAAGACGCTTGTTTCTATCGACTTTCGTATATTTCCGATTCCAACATATTATTTCTGTTCTCTCTATAGAGTGGCGAATTGACACCTCTCGAAGTATCTTCCTTCATACTGAGGTTTTGTTATTTTTACGAACTGAACATATGTTAGTTCGCTTCTCAACAAACAGTGCGTTTCTACGAGCTTTATGTTCAAAGCATTGTAATTGCACTTATTCTTGAAAACACAACAAAAGTTTTAGCTATCTTTGACTTAGGTATACTTCTATATGAGGTATCGAGACTGCTTCTGTATGAAGATTTCGTTGCAGAACGAGCAAGCAAATCAAGCAAATCACCATTTTATGTTGGCGTGGGATGAAACATATATAAATTTTATAAAAGACTTTTTTTTTGTATTAATTTTCAATATAAATGTTTTATGGAAAGCAGTAAGAAGTTGCTTTGTTGTTCCAATGTATTGAAACTAAAGATTTTAAAACAGTTAATTGTAACAAATATAAACTAATTTGTTGTTCTTTATTACTAATGCTTGTCTGATCGCAAATGCTTCCCCTTCAAAAATAGATGTAAATTTAGGTAATTTATGTAAGATTTTTTTGTTTTCTATTTGAAATGATTATTGCTACTCCAACTTCAGTGTTTTTAGTTTTGTATGAATCTTTAAAATCTTAATTTGTTTCTTTTTTTAGCTGGTCTATAAAATACTGGAAAATACTAGAATATAAAGTACGAGTATTTGTAGTATTTGCTCGTAGTATTTGTTGATCTTAATTTTGTCAAAGGATATGGCGGTAAAATTGATGAAATAATTGTGGTAGTATAATTACGATTAAAGTTATAATATGGAATACAGTAGCTTTTGTTATTTTTGTCTAAATATTACTTAATAAAATATATGCCAAGCCAGTTGTGTTACATACTTGAGGGTTTTATTTGTTGAATATACACCCAATTCTAATTAAAATCGTTAAACATTCCATTCTTTTTCACAGAATATTATACTATAAGCTTGCAGCACCCACTATCCACCGTGATGAGATGTAATTCAGCTACCGAGCGAGAGGAGAAGGACGGGCGATTTCTTAACCTTTACTTCGTCTCTTATACAAGTCGCGATGCAGTGCTCACTGGAACAAAGATATGCGATCAAATTTTGTGTCAAACCCGGCAAGTTTGCAGTGGAAAGTTTTGCAATGGTTCAACAGAACTTTATTACAAAAGCAACTTTACGGTAGGTCGGCAGAGGTCAAAATGAAGTTCGCGCTGGACGCCCGTCAACCCCCTGAAACGACTAAAATTAACTTGTGTGAAGGAACTTTTGCAAACAGACCGTTGAATAAGGTTCGTTCTTGGCTGCTATATCAAATATCCCAAGGAACTATCACGCGCGTCGGGGCTCGTGAGACCAGACATCAACGGCAATTGAAAACGTCTTCCTAATAGCGTGTCAGCCCACACTGTCTTTGTCATGGCCTGCTATTTGGTCAAATCGAAAATAGCAATGCTGCTTCAACCATCCTGCAATATCGACTTGGCTCCCGCAAACTTCTTTTTGTTACCTCTTTGAAATTCCCTCCTGAAAAGGCATCGTTACAGAACAATTGACGACGTACAAGCAGCTTGTGAAATTGCATTTAAAGTACTTCCTGAACAGACTTTCCAGGATTCATTCGCAAATTCCACCGGGAAAGATGTGTTGACGTTTTAGGACGAAGAATTTTAATGTATAATATACATTATGTCAGGGATGCAAATAAACACTCGCCCGGGGCGAGTGGTTCATCGGAACGGGCGAGTATTTAATATTATACAAGGTAAGTAAGTAAATAAAGGTAAGTAAATGATTTCTATTATGGGTGTGTGGCCAGTAGCTCTTTTCTTGGGCTAGCAAAATTGTGTTGCTTATTTGCATCCCTGCATTATATATATTGTGTATTACTGTATTATGTAAATAAAGGTTTATTCATAC
>NW_027656679.1:0-69560 GCF_964235325.1 Thermobia domestica
ACTAGGTTATGTGGTCCACACTTGCACAAAATTAATATATTAATATATATATATATATATATATATATATAAACTAAACTAAAATCAGGGTTGCCTATATAGGGGAATTTCATGATGCAGTGCAACTTGCAGAGGAATTTTAATTTTTAGAGGGAGCGAAATATTTAAATTCGGAAAAGTAAAATCTTTCAGTTTACCGTCCCAAGTTTATGCTCTTTAACCTAAGGGGGACGATGATTAAAGCAAGCGAATGCTGATGAAAGAATTGACGAAATGAGAAAGTGGGAGGAAACGGGAGTAACTCGAGAAAACCCACGGACACGATGTTGTCCACTACAAACCTATTTGGCCGGGGATCGAACTAGAGAGCTCATGCACCAGAGGTAAGCCAACGTTTTCCCCCTAAATTTAAATTATTCGAATTACATAAAAACTAAACATTTGTATAAAATTATACGAAAACTATATACATTTGTACAGGAAAGCAAATTACAACCATATGAGTTAAATCTAAACATGTTGACAAACGATGTTATGTCATATTTTGGTTATTTTTTTAATAATTGCTCCAATAATTGGTCGCACTGAGGTCTATATGCTGAAAAAGTTGATAATATCTTAGGTAAAAAGTTCCAATTTAGCAGCATACTAGCATAGTTCGTTTTCACCAGTGAAGTGAAAGCATTTTGAATTTATATTATAAGGTTGTAATTTGTATACCTGTATAAATCTGCTTATCACGTTTCTCCACCCTCGTATAGATTTAACAATGTTCCCTGAAAGGTGGTGTATTGGGGATCAAAACTGTTTACCTCTATCTAAGTTTAAAAGTAGATAGTGTTTCTGTATAGAATATGTTTTCAGAATTAAGGTGCGGTGGATCATTCATTAATCTTGAACAGAATGGCGTAATACGTACTGCAATGAAAGTACATTTGCTTGTCTGATTAAAATCTTTAAAACTCTTAACAATGGAATAATTAGGACAGAATCAGAAAATCATTCTTTATAATGTTTGGTTTACTATCTTGGAATAACGTGAGGTCTCATCTAATGCTTCTTACTTGGCACCAAATATATATATATATATATATATATATATATATATATATATATATATATATATATATATAATATGTGCAGAGTTTATCCCAGAAGCAATCTGGATTACTTTGGAGCTCAAGAAAGGGAAACATGCCGCGGGACTGGTACTAGAGGTTTTCAAGTTCACAATAAGATTTAATTCCATTTTTCAGTTGGCTAAGGTCCCTTACAGAATGTGGATCGTTAGCAACGTTAAAGTGGGATCCACCCGACTAGGATCAAAATCTTCGAATTTTCTAATCCGAGTTTATTTTTAAAATCTCGGACTTTAGAAAATACATTGTGAAACTTTCCTACCTTCGGCATATCATTTAGTCATGAAATTCATAAGTTATAAAAAGGAAGTTTTATGCTTCAAAAAGCATTTTCCTGATGCATTCCTTTCTACAGCTTGTGAATTTCATGACTAAATGTTGTGCCTAAGGTAGGAAAGCTTCACAATGTATCTTCTAAAGTCCGAGATCTTTTTAAACATATGAATATAATTTTCGATTGTTTCAGTTAAGTTCTTGCTCTTCTCTTTCAGGGTGATGGTGAATCTAGTGTTTTTAGATTGATGATCATACCAGATTACATATACTTATCAATTTAAGGGAAACACATGAATAAAAGTTCAATTTATCATATTAATATGACGTTGGATCACCTTTCGTCCTCAGATCAGCTCTCATTGACGTGGAATGGAGACATAGAGGTCATGAATAGTAACATGTAAAATATTACGTACAGTTACATTCTTACGATGCTAGAAAAGGGCTATCAAGACAACGAAAACATGGATATGAATCATTCTTTATATTTTGAATACAGAGAATAATCCTTGTAGTCTCTTAATTTCCACATTTTTTTCAAAGGTACATTTCGTCGTTTGAGATGTGATACCTCGTATGTCCACTTTTTTGCGATTTCGAGTATTGTCATAAACGTGATGTGAAAAAAGTAACCCACGTTCTAGCAAACCTTCGTACGTTATAAGAAATCGACTGCTGAGAAACAATCGATTATGGTGTTATCATGTCGAATGCTGGAAACTTCAGGTGATACCTAGTATGGTAGTGTATTATAGCCATTTGTATTGTGATGAGAAGAGCTGTGTCAGTATTTCCTGAGGATAGCACACTTTTTAAAAGGTATGTGTAGTTCTGAAATATTTATATTGTGAATAGATACAGTGAATTTTTGTGTGTGTGTGTCCTTAAAAATTAAAGAAGTGGACATACGAGGTTTCACATCTTAAACGAATATTTCTGTCTCCTATGTGTACCTTTTCCTCAGAAACTATAAGACGTATCGTTCTGATATTTTCTCTACTAGTAATACTACAGAAAATTTTCTGAACCAGAATCACATTATATTCATTGTGAATAAACTTACGACAATGAAATTGAATTATCTTTGATATACAACTTAGTGCTATAAACTTCAGTCCCTCAATTCTAAATATATATCAAATTGTTTGCATTAGCTCTAAATAAAAATATTCCAAACAAAGCCTGAAGCACAAGTTTTTCAGTTGTTTCAGATAAAAAGGTACGAGTTGTCTTGCAGTTGTCGCTCCTTTCCATTGTGTATAATGCTAGATGTAAGAAGCAGCCGCCTACAGGACACAGCAGACATTAACATAGTTAGGTAGCTAGCTGCAAAGTACCACAGTTTTTGATGCAGTAGTATCCAAATAGATGAGGAAAAGTGGTGGAATTATTGTAATCAGACATAAGGCATAAGTCCTTGAAGATGATCGAACTTTCTGCAAAAATGTTTTACAATTCTTCCTCGATAAAGATGAAAATGCTGCACAACCTGTGAAAAAAATTGTGCTGTTATGGGAAAGATATGTTATCAAAATCAACAGCTAGAAGATGATTCAATTGGTTTCGTTCTGGAAACTTCGATACCCAAGATTCCAATCCGTATCCAAGTAGTCATAACATCGCCAATAAATGTAAACATCTTCTATCACCAAAAAGTGTAAAAATCATTTGGAGAAAGTTGGCTACAAAAAGAAGCTGGACGTTTGGATGCCACATTATCTTACTCAAAATCATTGACTCGATCGAATTTCTATCCGTGAATTTACTGAATCGTTATGAATTCGAGTCATTTCTGAAAAGTGGATAAACTGTGACGACAATGTGGGGCAAGATTGTGGTCGCCGTAAGAAAACGTTCAACGGTCTGTGCATACCCCACCCTGTAATGCCCAGGAAGGCTATGCTGTACGTTTGGTTGGATTGAAAAGACATGGTGCATCACGAGCTGATGCCGCCGGACAAGATGATAGACTTGGACCTGTACTGTCGACAATCAGCATGAGTCTACCTAGCAATTCAAAAGAAACGGCCTGAACTGATTAACAGGAGGGTATCGTACACCACTGTCACAACGTCAAATCAAATACATCACTAACAACCCGTCAGAAATTGAGAGAACTGTAAAACTAAGAGATTTTAGTGGATCCATCGTATAGCTCGGATCTTGCACTGCTACACTATTATTTGCTTCGCTCTATGAATGTTGTTAAGACAGTTTCAAAAGAGATCTGTGGAAACCACGCTGCTTCATTTATATATATAAATATACATATATATATATATATATATATATATATATATATATATATATATATATATATATATATATATATAGAGAGAGAGAGAGAGAGAGAGAGAGAGAGAGAGAGAGAGAGAGAGAAACCGCAGACGTTTTACAGCGACGGGATTATATTGTAGTACTGCCAGTAAAATGGCAGAAAGCAATCGAACAAACTCATGCACATGCAGTTTCATTACCTTACTTTCAAATCACAATAAATGCATTCTGAATTTTGATTTCCAAAGGCTCAATACTTTTTTTAGACAAATTGATAGTTATTTAAATAGCAAAGACAATTATGTTCAGTTAATTTTACACTACTGTATTGTGTCAGTTTAATTCTTTCAGATTAGGTAATTATGATACTGAACATGAAGTACTTTGATGTTTATTATTAGGTAATTATAGGTATTATTATTATGTACTATTATTAGACCGTAATCATATTTAGATTTGAACATTAATATCTGTGTAACTACAATTAGTTAATGGACAAACTTTAAAAATGTTAAAATGTAAACAATTCAAGGTCCTAAGAACGAATGTAACTTACAGTGTACAGTAGGCTGAATGATTGGGTGCAAACACTAGCTTTATAAATACGAAATCTTCAGAAAAGTATTAAATTTCCTGCAACTAATCTTGCACAGATAAAGGAAAACATTTCAATAACAATTGGTACGAAAAAATTGTGACAAAATAATTAATGAACTAATATATCATATAATTCGGGCTCGTGTAATGTCCATACCTTACTTTTTTTCGGAAGAAAAAATATTCATCTGTGTAGTGTCAGCAGTAACATTTCCACATTTTAGATTCTGTTTTCTGCTATTTGTCTACTATTGATAAAATGAGATAATACGAGAATTTGCCAACAATTACGAAAGAAACAGCACAAATCTGCGTAGGCAAGTACTGTATGCATCAATATCAAGTTGCGGTATTTTCGTTTGCATTCTATACACTTTTCATTGTTTCTAACACGGTACACGTATCAGTAATCAAACTTACAGACTGAAGATCAGTGTAATGTCCGCACCCTCAAATTTTAGCTGAAACTTTGGGTAAAAGTGTGCTGATACTCCACGGCCGTATACGGTAAATTGTCTGCAAATGTACTTATGATAAAGTTAATGGGTTACAGTCAAACTAAATATTTGAACAAGAACGTTTACATTAGCAAGTGAACTTAATATTCAGAAAGCAATGTAAAATTATAAGGTGAAGGTACGTATACTATTTTACTTATTTATCTTTAAAGGTAACCAAGAAAGTTCTGTTGCTATTTCCCTACCACCTTCGAACATCAATATGTCATCTAAATGTAAGACGTACCTGGAAGATCAAAAATAGTCCCCATCAGCATCGACGACCTTCTGCCAATTTTCTGGAAGGCTATGGCTTCCATCACGGTAGAACTTGATGGGCCGTGAAGCGAAGAAGGTATGAAGAACATTTTGCACCTCTACTAGGGATTTGAACAGATAACGTTTAAGGTGATTGTCCAAGGAATGGAATAGGTGATCATCGGACGATGCAATGTCCGGGGAGTATGGCGGATGCAATAGTGTTTCCCATCTAAGGCGAAGAAAGGTTGTCCCGGGTCACCCCAGCCACGTGGGTCTAAGCATTGTCTTGTAACAGTTCTTAGTTTTTCTTGAACTCGGGTCAACTGCTGACAGTACACAGTTGCATTGATGTTCTGACCAGCTGGTAGCAGTTCCTGATGCATAATGCCGCGAGCAGTCCACCAAACACACAGGAGGACCTTCTTCTGGTGTAGTGCTGGTTTCGGCTGTTTTGGAACCTGTTCATGGGATGTTAACCAATTATGACGGCGCCGCGGAGCTTCGTACAGGATCCACTTCTCATCACATGTCAACACCCAGTCCAGAAATGGCTCTTCCTCAGACGAGACAAAAAAGAAACACAGATGTCTGCTCACGTTGTTTCTGGCCCGGAGTCAAATCATGTGGGACTATCGACCCAACTTGCTTCCCAAGTTGATGGAGGTGCTGCCGAACGGTTTCACCACTCACACTGAATATTAGTCCCACTTCTTCACATATCTGGCCAGTGTTCGCTTCAATTGCTGCCTGAAGATCTCCATTTTGTACACGTGTTGGTCTTCCGACACGTGGTATGTCTTCTGGTGTCTCGTCCCCATCCTTAAACTTGTTAAACTACCCTGCACTGTCCGTGTAGTCACGACACCCTCACCAAAGGCCTGGCATATCTTCCGCCCAGCTGCAGTCGGCGTTTGACCCCAGTTTGAACTCGACGTCCTTATGACCCTCTGTGGAGGTCCTATGTTCACTCTGTCCTTACGAAAGTTCACGGTATAACTCAACTGCCACACTCAGGTAGTATTTGGATATATTCACATGGAAACTGACCTTCGTCTTATCTCCATTTGCATTGAACTCACGGTGTGAGGGCCGATGGAGCGCAAACTTATACAACAAACGACAGAACTTTCTTGGTTACTTTTATATGTGATTTTGTTTCTAAATATGTTTATTAGTACTCAGAGTAGTTAACTAGCTACTACCATTTTCGTATCTTCGTAACAGGTGTCTTAGTAAAAGACTTCTGTCGTTAGTAAACGCAGCATGGTAGAAAATTAAGAGCTCGATCACCATTTCAAATATTTTAGCATTCTTCTCCTTGTTCATGAAATCCATGGAATCCTTCTTACCATACTTTCAGATGGGCTGCATAAGTGTTAAGAGATTTTTTTTAACTTTGTTCAAAAATGTCCTATGCTACACTTCCAATTTTATAATGCAATAAAATTTAATATCAGTAAGTTCATAGAGTAATCAGAAATGAATAGAAAGACATGGTATGTATTAAAGTCTACACAACATGAATACTTGTACCTTCAATAACAAATATGCTGAACGAACGATGCCAATATTCGTAAGATTTGCTTTCGTCGTAACCATGACATCAACGATCTGTAATGGTTCGCAATATATCTTACCGTCCACTTACATAAACTTTTTTTCTGTATTTTTTTCTTTTGTATTGGAGGAATCGAAATGTTAAGTACTTTATTTCATAATAATAACTTTCTTAGACATCAATTGAGGCGAGCTTCCACCATTCGACTCACTTCGGACTTGTTTGTCGTCCTTTGCCTGTATGTCTGTTCCACAATAACGTCCGTAATACTTATCTGGGTTAGTTAAACTTGGCATGTGGCTTTCTCCAACCTTTCGAAATAATCGTACTGTCTGGAATTGCACTCCATTAAGAATAAGGGGGTAAAATCATTCCCACATTGCAATTTTCCTCAACAATTTTTATTATGTGTTTAGAGTACGTGTTATTCCGTGTAATTCCCAGTTATGTCAAATATATATTGTAATACTCCCACCACGTGCTAGTCGTCAACAGTAAGCAAGCAGACGACGCTCCTAATGTCAACACATCATGTGAATTAAAGAGGATGACACCAGCGTCAAACACGGAGGAGGTCAGAGACATCCGAAATTTGAGTATAAAAGAAGCTGCAGCACACTTGGGACATATAGGGCTATAGATCTTCGAACTAACAATGTGTGAAGATAGTGTATTATACTATCTTTTGTAATAAAATGTTGAGGGAGAAAATCTTTTGGAAATATGCAACCACATCTGCATTAAAGATATTCTGGTTGCATACTTTTAAGGGACAATTTTACACAATAACCTTATCACCTTATAGTAAATGTTATTTTTGACCAAAAGAGCATATCTTAAGGTCTGGGATTCAAGATTTTTGAGTTCTTATCAACCAACTTTCATTGAAACACATATTGAAAGAGGGGAAAGAGTTCAATTATTTCCCCATAAACCTATTTTTCCCTTGCGAAGAGTGCACATTTTAACTACTACTAGTGAATATAGTTTAATAGCTTACCTGTACGTATTTCATTTTCTCTTGCACATCTGGTTAAAATATCTCTGCACTTATTGTTCTCCTGGAGAGAAAATAATATGTTGAAAAATATATAATAAACGAAGTTGATGAAACTAGATGGTTCAAAGTCACACAATCTCGTTAAAATATCTACCATCCGTGAGCGATCTCTCTCTCATTTTTGTTTAATTTGAAAGGAATACAAGATTATATGCATCATATATCTTGTAAATGAAGAAAACTGGAAATGCATGAATTGAATGCTACTATGGCTGCAGTAAAATATTGTTGCAATAATTAGTAAATCTTTTGCTCTTAAATTGACTTCTTTTACGTTATTGTTTCATCATTATTGTGTTCAAAAATTTGATTGTTGTTCTTTGTATGTTCTCAGATAAAAGTACACTTTCTTACGAGATCCCTTGTATATTTTGAACTTAATGTTTCTTTAGTAGTACCAAACAGTGTATCAAATTGCATGTTGGCTTCAAACCTCCGTTTTTCTGTCCCCATCCAGTAATGCACATTTTAATGGCATGTCTAATACTTAGTGCAAAAAAAAAAGCGCGCTAAATAATTCCAAGCAAATCAAATCAAAAATTGGGTAGGGCTAGGAAAACACTATCAAGTCCGCCCATTTGACCAGGTTGCAAACAAATAACTCAATTCCACTGAGAATTGAGTGCAAAAAATGTGCGTTCATTTTCACATAATGTAAGTGCACTTCTGTACCAAAAATGAATTTTTGGAGCTCTAAAGTATCATTTTCTTTGGCTGTCTAGGTCTGAAAACAATCCATTTACCAGAAAACCTTTAAAACAAACACTGCTTTAATCTGCAGACCAAAATTATAATAATTTTTGCTATATTTATATTTATAGATGTTTTCCGTATAGTCCGGGAGACAACACTAACAAAATTTCATTAATGGACTTGACACACACTCGCATTCAATTGGATGCTGACATTGCTAAATCTAGGTCACGATTCACGACTTCCGTGCGATCACTATAGTGTGCGCAACTTCAACATGTCAGTTCATTGTGTCATTAGAAATTATTGCGAAATATTTTTCCCAACTGGAGCTAGCAGCTAACGTTCTTAAAGAAACAAAAATTGATGGTTTCTCTGTCTAAAATCGCGTGATGCAGCTGGTAACCATATTGCACAATCACAGAAAGCAACATGTACTTTCATCGCAAGAACTTGCATAAATTCTCAGTTAGATTATTGCTTCCAGTTATGGATATTTACAAGCAAATAAATTATGTCCACCCGCTATTTTTAACATAGTCGTTAAGTTGATGTAAGAGGCACGAGGCACAGCAGGACCTTTCGCTAGACGGTGACAGAGATATTATTTGATCAGTTAATGCATAGAGTAGGAAAGACCGGCGATATGTTAGAGTTTGAAAGGGATCAGATTGTGATGCCAAACGGTTGACAACGAATATCTCGGATACAGCGCGGCTTTTCAGGGGTTCGCGAGCTGCCATAATTACCGTCTTCAAAAATGGAAAAAGAATGATGAAACCAATACTAAACTACAATCCATGGGATGGCCACACCTCATTTAAGATATCGGATGTCGTAGACTCTCGAGGTTGATACAACAGAATGGGCACGATTAACAACGTCTTTAAGAGTGAACAAGCACGATTTTGTCTGAGCACAGAGTTCACTATACACTGTTCGATATAGGCACCCGCAGCCAACACTCTACACGGGTATCAATTTTAACAGTACGGAATTATCAATAACGACGAAATTGGTATGTGCCCATCGTCATAGAAAAGCAGAGCAATGACACATAAATCACAATACTCCCTTCATCACATCAATGTACGGGTCACAGTCTATAGTCTTCCAGGACAACAGTTGCTAGAAATGTGTAGAATAGGATGACGATATACTGGTGGTGGCTCCAGTATGAATTGAGAAACGTTCATTGGTCATCCACTGACCCAGTAATATGTAGAGGACATCATGACGGCTTCTATCTTCAGGTCATTGTTTATCACGTACATCTATTCATGGCAGCCGCATTTCCAGCTAGGAATTGCATCTTTCAACAGGACAACACACCTTGCAATAAGGGCAGTGGATAAGGAATACCGAAGTAAATTCCGATTGCTATAATAGTCCCCAAACTAACTGATTCTAACAAATTGAACACCTTTGGCATGTCACTGAACGTCGAATCCGAGCTTATCACCGCGCTCCGCGGAATTTATAGCAATTAAGTGACTTGTGTGTCCATGTGTGGTGCGTCATTCCTTAAGCCGCATACTAAGATATAATTTTTTCCATGTCATATCGCATTGCTCCTGTCCTGGAAGCCAAAGATAGATATACCAGATATCAGGTAGGTCATAATAACCTGGATGATCAGTGAACACTAATATCTTTTGATTTATAACCGAAGCAGTTACCTGATTTCTTTTCCCTTCCATTTCTAACTACTTCTCAAATATAACTTGTTATGCAGCTCAAATCCAGAAAGATTGCTTACAGGTTTCAATTCTTCACTACCAACATTTGAAAATGTTATCATAAACTTGTGAATAGAAACAGGTATTTGTATAATTTTAAAGGAAATTACATAGGCTAATAATTTATTGTCATGTTGACTTGAATAAAAGAAAAATCCTCTAACATTCTAAATCTGTTTATTAAATATGCCATATATTGACAAGGAAAATTTATTGCTTGACCAGCCTTCATATCTCAGGTTATACGTCAAAACAGCGTTGTCACATTTCAGTTCAGCAACCTTCTATTAGGTGGTAAGGAAATAATATGTATGATTTATTAATTTCACTTTTAAGGGATAAACCCCTGGATGTCCCCTTGTTAGATAAGACTTAGGGGAGGAATTTAAGGGAGATTCATGAATACGGGTTTTAGTCGTTCTATATAGAATGTAGATTGAGAAAGATTGTCACTATGAAGCCGATACGTACCAAACAAATGGTATTATTTTAGTAATAACTCTGTAATTCTATGTGAAATTTAATTGTATAGATAGATAGCAATACGAACACACGTTCCTTCCTATAAGCAATCTCAATTACTAGAAATAATCTTCAAAGAGTGACTCGTGAAAATAACTGGCTTCACCGTGACATTTAGTATTTCACCAAGAAATTTAGAATGGAGCACATAATTCAAGCCAAAGAAGCTGTGAATATGATGAAATGTTGGTGGTTTACACGTGACTTCGGAATGAAATGTTAATATTCATTTTAAATATTCGCGTGCTTATACTCTTTCCTTTGGTAAAACCAGGAGACTGAAACGATAGACCAAATTGTACCAAAAAAAAGACTAATAAAATAAAGTGCTTTTCGTTCATACATAGGAGAAAATTTCGAAAGCATTTGGAACGTAATTTTTTTGAAAATTCAATTAAAAAAATTAATAAAATGTGAGTGTAGTCATTCTTAAAATTCACAATTTTCCACATGATTCGATATAATAAGTGTACTAGTATGTTTTGGTAAAAGAACATGAATGAATCGGTTGTTTTAACACTTTTTCCGTGTAATCATCCAGGCACCACCCCAACCTCCACAAGTAAAACACAACGCATACGAACTATCTACTTAAGTCCTATACGCTACTTCAGTAAAAAGAATACCCAACATCCCCTCCCCAACTAAAAAATCATGACTCATAAGAAAATTTTTTAACACATTATCTGTATCATTTGACCATACACCGCCATTTAAAACAAAATAATATGTATGTGATTACACTAATAAACTACACTGTTTCAACTTATTATACTTTTTGAATTGTTTTAAACTTGTAATAAGTACATAATATACTTACAATAAGTACCGTTTATATTATGCTTATAATGTATATTTTCTTGGCAATTAGCAGTCCAGAATTTAGATTGTAACGCATTCTTCGCCAATAATTTAGAGACTACATATTACATTTGCATTATTCTTAATATAAAACTATTCAAAAAATTTTGCCAAATTTCTCAATAACGTGAAATCCAAACTCAATTTCATGTAACGTTCACTTCTGTTGCAAAAGAAGAATGGCAAAACATCAAATCCGTAAACCCATGAGCACTCTAACCAACTCTCGTTGTATCTAAAGCTAAGTCATCGACAAAAGAAAAAGTAGTATACATATACTTTCTTGTATACCAATATATATACAAGCACATATAAAATCAAAATATAATTTAATGTCCCTCAAGAATAAAGAATATATTTTTTTTTACTAGAAGGTATACATTTATACTTTGTCAGTGCATTCTGTTAAACTAAATTTTCCATCAAACATTCACAAGGAGGCTCTTTGACTCATGCCTTGAGAATTCCTTTGGGTCCACCACACAACTTACCATCAGAAGGTTAAAGTTATATATGGCTCCCAAAAGTAATTACTGGGTCGAAAATATAATTAATATGTTGTTGAAGAACAGACTTCTCTGAATAATTAATACACTGATTTGATGAGTACATAACTTAAGTTGTCCTTAGCTTTGGTGTCTTGAGAATTTGTGTTTTTTATTTTTCTTTCTTCCTTCCGCCTCTCTGTCTCTCCCTCACAATAAATATACGTGGATGTCTGTAAAACAAGTTATTTCTATCAACTCTCTCAAGAAATGGCCAATACAGTCTGGGTCTGGAATAGTCAACAAGAATATTCATAATGTACAATTTTATTAACTTCATTTTCTTATTCATATATAACAGATATACTTATATGCAAAAATGTTTCAAAAAACTTAAAACAAATAACTTAAAAACTCAATATGAAACATTAATCTTTTAACTATGATTACAGCCATATATTCTGACTTATTCCTCAAGAAATAATGACTGCATGGAACATATTACATTGATTATAATTACAGTAATTCTGAAATAGGACCATAAGGGAAAAATGTAGGAGTAAAATCCTAATTGAATATATATACAGCGTTTTTCCGAGAAGTAGTAGGACTGACTTTTTCCCGGCAAACCATTGTGAAGGAGGGGAATGTTACTGTACTGGTTGAGTGGAAGTGGGTCTTAGCTACCAGCTCGCCAGACGTCTCCAAGCCTTCACGGTGTGTAGATCGAGTTTAAGGTTAACCTTCTTCAAGGTACCTTGTCATATCCACAAAGGAGTGGTTCTCAGAGAGTTTGTATCGCCCTGGTCAGACTTTGAATCTTGAATTCTATGTGGCAGTACTTGAAAATCTTCGAAAACGAGTCGCCCGCGACCGTCCAGCAATCGCTGGTTAATGAAAGGTTCATCACGACAATGCGCCGGGCCACACCGTCTTTGCTGTCATGGACCTCCTGATCAAACATGGCATCACATAGCTTTACCAACCGCCCTACAACCCACATGTCGCTTCCGCAAACTTCCTCTTTCCCCGACCGAAAAGGCTCATGAAAGTACGGCACCACGGCTCGATCTTGCATCGTTTGGCCTAATCCTCGTTTCGCCTAACCAATTATCTGACACTTTTATGACAGATAAAAGATAAGCTTTATTCCCGCCATTTTAGGCGAAATAAGGATACTCGTTTGGCCTAATCCTCGTTTTGCCTAAAATGGTGGACTATAGAAAAAATCGCGGAGATAAAACTGGAGGGAAATTTTTCGAAAAAAAAATCCCTACTATGTGAAGAACTGAGAAATACAAATTAGTTTTCCCACAACTAATTTGTAATAGGACTATTTGCTTTCGGAAAAGTGTTTCGACAATTGTACCAGATTTCATTCCAGTTTCAACGCATTTTTGTAACTGTTAATGCATTACAAGGGATCCTATTGTGATTCTATTGTAATTACAATTCGTATGAAATTTGTAGCTATTTCGAGCTACATCTGACAAAAGATCCGTAAATTTGCTCATAGCTTAACAATGGACAACTGTGATCGAAATGAGTGATTTGTGACAAATCGCTCTGCTGACAAATTGCTCTTTGGATAATTCCACAATTCAAACATCTCAATGTGTCACTGACAAAGAAAGAAGAAAAATATATTTCATTTCTTATTATTACTTTTGAAATTACAACTTTTGAGTTGAATTTCCACTCGTTTCACACACTACCGGGAACGTCCATAGCATAAGTCTCTGAGATGTACAATGAGACTGAAATCCGGGCTTCTCGGTGGTTGTTTCAGCAGGAAGAAGTTGAATGCTCCTCCAAACAGATGATGGCCAACCGGGATCTGTTACGAGGGTGGTTGTCCTGCTGGTACACTCCATTTCCACTCGTATGACAGAAATAAAGATATAGTTGACTCTGGTGATCTTCGTACTTCGATACAATACGGGTGAATAGTAGGTACCAACAGGGTGCGAATTACCGGGGGGGATGAGGGGGATTTTCCCCCTCAATCACATTTTGTTCCCCCCAAATAAGTCAGCTGAAGTATCCCCACCGGGGATGCTCGCTTTCCCCCTCAAACTATGCTTAGTATAACTCCAAATTTAACTGATTTTTGTTATTTCTTGTAAATTTAATCTTCTAGCTGTATTTCGAAATGATCGATGTAAACTGTTCAGTTTTGGTCATTTCTACTTACCACCTAATTACCCACTATTTTCAACGTTGTTTAGTAGAACTATATTACTATGACTACGGTTGTTACTTGCAACTGTACCTTCGTACCCTTCAGTTCGTCATCGTTTGTGAATTTGAATGTACTAATTGCGTATAACAAAGCCACATATAGAATTATAAATGTTCTTAGCGGTTGGCCAAGAAGAAGTAAACAAATAGCTTCTTCTACCATACTTCGCGAAGTTCGGATATGTCATATTCATCCTCTATATTTGTATCGATTATCATCTTATTTTAATTTTTGTTATAACATGTTATTTCATTTTCCAGTGTACTCTTTGTTAGCACATGGTCTTCATTCCCTAGTAGGTTGTGTGTATGTAACTCAAAAGTTGCATTTAATTTGTGATAATTAGCATAGTAATCACTGCTTTTACAGTTTACGGAAATGAACTTTTGAAACTGTACTCAAAATCTGAGATATAGGTATTCTCTCGTAAGTATATGTTAACGTACACGCTAGGGGATACGCTCCTAGTGAGCAGACATGTTAATGAAGGTGATTTTTAGGTGAATAAGCGAATAATTCAAGATTTGTTTCAGTATTTGTTAATACGACTGGTTCTCCGTGTCATTGTCCGTGTCTGTATAAGCATTTCAACTGGAGCGGTTTTTTTTTTTTTTTTTTTTTTTAAGTTAACCCTTCATTTTTCCATCTTTTCGCTGTACAGTTTGCTGTCCACGCAATTAATGTTGTCTGAAAAACTTCAGTGTAATGTTTTACTTTATTTGAATAACGTAGCCCATAGTGAATCAACTCATCTTCAACCTAACAGTAAAGTAATTTTTAAGTGTTGACTTTCCGTGCCCATCACGGAATCGATATTTGGAGAAAAAAAGTCGTGGTGAGCACAGCTTTAGCGGGAAGTAGAAGCACAAGCTCGAAATTTGAATTGAGAGATTTTAAATATTTGGCCTTCGATTTGACCTTGATGTGAGAAATCGGGACCAGCAACAATCCATTTCTTATTTGATAGGCTAATATCTAGATTTTCTTTAAAAAAAAAATGTCCGGTTTAACTGATAATTTTAGTGGTTTTCACAAGACTGAAGTAGGTTTCTTTTCGAACCTGTATGTATTAATGCAAAGTGGAAGCTATCAATATGAGTGGAAAAATTAACATATGCTTGTGATCATGGCTATCGCTCGAGCCAAATTATTAACTAAATAAACCTTAGAGAGCTACGGGGACAAGAGTGAGTACAACATTAAAACACGTTCAGAAAGGTTTTGTGGGGTATGTGTATGTCAGACAATATATATGTGCATAGTTATTGTCGGTAGATTTATTAAATTAATAAATCTCTTATTTATTACAGATGTCACACACACACATATATATATATATGGGGGTAAGGCATTTATTGTCTCATTTTGTAATTTGAACCTTCAGACTATGTCCTTTGGCCTAATTTTATCCCCCCCAATATAGATTATCTAATTCGCACACTGGGTACCAAAGGTCCAAAACATTACTTACAGAAAAACATTCTATAAATCAACATGGTCTCCGTTATTTTCTACAATTCCAACCTGACATGATTTCGTTGGTCTGGCACCAAATTATAGATCACTATCGGCGTGATGAGATTGAAAACGAGTCTCATCGCACCAGGGTTTGCTGGTTTAAACCAGCTGTTAAAAATAAATAAATAAATAAATATAACTGGTTTAAAGCAAAACACGAAAAATGTTCGTAAAATCTTGATGAACACACACTTATGGGTTATTACGTTTCACTCCCGTATATTATTCGTATTATATTCAGACCTAAATTTCCCATTCATTACTCAAAAAGATTATACTACAAAAGCAACTTTTGTATTTTTTTATAAGTTTATGAATGCTTCTTTTGTCATTTTTTAATAGTTTGTTATTATTTCTATGCAATTTCAATCAAAGAAAAATTCTAAATATTGTTTCGTTCTAATAATGTTTACTATTGATAAAATACATCGAAATGCTGTAGTTTTGGGGGGAGGAGGGTTCATACAAATCCCACGAGAGCCATTTATTGAAATCAGAAGTATCTTTGGTATTTATTTATGTATAAATAGGTCAGAGCCAAAGTGGACTCAAATAATTCGTATCTTTATTCACTTTTCTTACTGATATGCAAATTAAGTCTATTTCTTCTTCTTCTCGTTGTATTTCTTTAACTTGGACTAATATAAGTCGTAATGAACTAACTTGGACTAAATCAGTTCTTCTGTACTCTGCAGCATTTTGAAATTGTCCATATGTAATTCTGTATAATTGTTTCACTTGTGCAACTGGTTAACTTTTTGTCCTTCTGAAATGACTCTTGACAGTTACTTTTACAAGTACCTAAAGAACAGCACAACGTATTTTTACCAGGAGTCGTTCATGAGTGAGTCGGCAGACATATCGCATTTGTGGTCAATTAGTCCCGGTTTCGAGTTCAAATGGAGGACAATTTCTCTCGGATGTAAGCCGAGAAGCGGTTTGATTCCGCTTTAAGCTTATGTGACCTCTTCCAGCATAACCCGGTTGTTGCACAATAACCCAAGATGAAACAAACGTATTTCTCTATATATGTGATATAAATACATACAGCAAATTATTTAAACAAAAAACCTGGTTCAAACCCAAAAAATACCGAGTTTAAACAAAAAAAAAGTTTATTGTTTTGCATTTTTAAACATGGTTTTTGCCAAACCTGCATTGCACCATGTTACTCGTTTCTATGGTCCAGTCACAGCATTCTGTTGCAAGTGTAAAACATTAACGGTAGTGACATATAATGACAAGTAGTAACCTCGTGGGTTATCGGCTTCTGAAGTCCATACGATGAAGCGAACGTTGTCTACTAACTATCTGGCTGAACCCTTTATTCAGTTGGGTGTCCGTCTTGGCAAAGGTTTACTGGTGTTCGGTGCAGTGAGCAAAGTTATGAAAACATTTATACCTTGTTATCTTACATGTGAGTTTCTTTTACATTGTTAAATTACTGTAGATTTCCAAATTATGCAGATTCAATATTGAAACCGGAAATATATCTATAACTTACGGCAGGAATAGTGATAATGTGAGACATGCAACCTGTTTATCGGAAACTGAATTCTCATCAAAAACGATTTCTCATTATCTCTTACGATTTTAAATATTTAGGAATCAATATTGAAACCGAAAGTTGTACTAGTTCTTACTTTAATAGAAGACTCAAGCTGAGATGAAATATATTCTTAAGATTTGGAATCCATACCATAAATCGTTTGGATCGTTAGAGAACGTGTCGATATATATGCGATATATGAGTAGGCCAATGGCAAAACCCGTTTAATTCACTTTAAAAAAAAAAAAAAAAATGAGATAGTGGTTGCTCTGGAAACCTTAGTTGGAAAGCTATTATTTCCAAACAGTATTCAGTAGAAAAAGCCATTTTAACTAGTTGAAAATTGAGATTGAAATATGTGCCAATTACCAAAACTTGTTAAATTCATCATGACAAAAGATGCAAAACCAGTTAAATTCCTCTTCCATATTCAGTTTCATAAACTGTTAAATCCCAAAACTGCAAATAACCTCATGAGAAAAGCAGAATCAAACCCGGTTAATTCCATACTTCAAACAATTTGAGGTTTCGTACTGTATAGGATTATCTGAATTTAGTTTAGTATATGAGTTCAGATTAAACTATATGAGTTTAGTAATCTGAATATTTATTGCAACTCTTCGTAAATCATTCGAAATTTTATTTGGCAGGATTTGAAGTGTGCGCTTTCATTTTTTTTATATTTTTGGACTGAAAATTGAAAAAAAAAATGAAAATGAAATATTTAGTTTTAAGTCTCACGGTTATGCCGGTTAGGCTAAAGGAGACGGTGATGATGCGAAATGAATGAAATGGTGGAATGAAGAAAGTGGGAGGAAACGGAAGAACCCCGAGAAAACCCCACGAACACGGAGTTTGTCTACCACAAAGTCCACACGGCGCGAGCTGGGATCGAACCAGGAACCCCAAGACCCGGAGGTGAACGCTCTACTACTGAATCACCGAGCACCCTGGACTGAAAATGAAGACACTATATGTCTTAACCTAACTGTTCGTGAAACTTTTCTGTGCTTATATTCTTTTCTCTAATAATTACTAGACAAATGCACGCAAAATCGAAAGAAAACGATACTCTAGGCAGCGATAATCATAATTTTGTTATCAGACAACACCAACATTGTCTAGAAAACGTACAAGACACATGAAAAACTGGAAACGAAATGTAGTCTAAAAGACAAGGTGAGTGGACTATCCTATGCTTAAAAGTCGATTGTTTTGTATTTCAGGGTAACTCTTTACTTTGAACAGAACATTGTTGGAACATTGTCAGTTTAGAAATGTATACAGATAGGTATCATTAACTCCGCTTGTAGTTACGAAGGGTTTGACGATTGAAAGCAGCTCAAAGCTCACGTTTTACAAAGAGGTTTTCGAGGAATATAAACCCGAGAAAATGGTGATGCACCAGAGGACGACGACGATATGGATTTCCATTTAGTAGATGATGATGGAGTGGAGGTTGCATAAGTCATTTTTTTGCACATTTGAGTCTATTGTTTTCAATTTAGAACAAAATTAATGTAGCATTTATGTATCCATATTCATTTGTGCCAATCTTGTGCAATGTATAGTTGATAATACATTTCCCCCCTTCCCCAATATTTTAGTAGGCATAATACTGATTTCTGACTGGCTCCCTTTCTTTTATCTTGAGCCTCAACAAAAATGGCCGCTAGTCCAGATGCAAAAGCTGTTATTTCCATTTACATACGCAAAACCTGTTAAATCCAAGCTATTTTCTTCAATAACGCAATTCACAGACTAATGTGATTATACAGCTTTCCACAGACCAACACTCACATTATTCTTAATTGTTTAATGTTCTCTAGTTTCTAATGTTATTTTACAATTATGACGTGTTTAAACAGTTTTTCTCGATTTGTCACAAATTTTAAAATGTGAATTTAACGGGTTTTGCTATTCGCTTACTTATATATATTCGTATATATCCATGGTCCTAGTAAATACATAAACAAGTTTTGGTAATCCTAACTCCTCGAAAATAGTTAATATAATATTAATCTATATATTTTGCATTTCTTAATTCTTTATATACTAGGGAATTTTCTCTTATATAATTTCCCTGTGTTGAATTTGCACGTTTTTTTCTTATTGTCCGCCATTTTAGGCGTAACGAGGATTAGGCCAAACGAGGATCCTTATTTCGCCTAAAATGGCGGACACAAATCTTATCATTTATCTGTCATAAAAGTGTCAGATAATTGGTTAGGCGAAACGAGGATTAGGCCAAACGTGGCGACACGCCACGGCTCGATCAGTCCATTCAAGAGGCCGTAACGAGGGGTCTGAAGAGCATTCCAGTTTCTGAGTTCCAGTGAGCCTTCAGTGATTGGTAGAATCGCTGGAAACGCTATGTTGATGCAGAGGAGGCATATTTGGAAACTATTAAATTATTAAATTGATGTGTCAAAATTATGATTTAAAAAAAAAATCAGTCCTACTACTTTCCGGACAAACCCTATATATATATATATATATATATATATATATATATATAGAGAGAGAGAGAGAGAGAGAGAGAGAGAGAGAGAATCTTTCCACGGAAATTTCTCGAAAATGGTTGGACATTAATGAACCAAACAAAAACTCAAATAGGAAATGACATGGAGCACACCGAATGGGGTTGTCGGGGTGCCCCCTATAGCCGCCTTTCATGGGGGCCCTCGGCCCAACTTCAAAATTATCAATGGAAACATGGGGCAAGTGATATTTCACTCGATAGATCTTTAAAAATCAAGCAGCATTGTGGTAAAAGATTTTACAAATCGGTCACTGTATTCAAAGGGGCTGCCAAGACATTGTACCTGTATCAGATAAAACATCCAGTACCACTAATATGAAAACATTTGAATACAAATAAACCAAACAAAAACTCAAATAGGAAATGCCATGGAGCACATCTATTGATATTGTCACGGTGCCCCATGGCCGACATTCATGGGGGCCGACTTCAAAATTTTTAATGGAAACATGGGGCGAGTGTAGTTTGTTCGATATATCTTTAAAAACTAAAGAACGCTGTGGCACGGAAGTGGTTGTCGAAGCAATGAAACAGGTGGTAATCTGTTGGTGCAAGGTCCGATGAATATTGTGCATGTCCCAATGCCTCCCAGCCGAGTTGCTGAAGGGTCTGCCGGGTCCTCTTTGCCACATGTGACTTGGCATTGTTGTGTAGGAATAGCACATCATTGTGATTCACCAATGCCAGCTCCTTTTGCCTCACCTTTGCAACCACTGAGAGTAGAGGTCAGCAGTTATGGTCTGATACTTGGAATGAGATGGTAATGCACTATTTGCCAACAATTTCACCATACAGAGAGTATAACCTTTCTTGGGAGTGTCATAGAGGACCCACTTTTCGTCATCAATGAGCAAGCGATAAAAGATGTATGTGTTAAGATGCCGAGTGAACAAGTACAAACAGGCTATCACTCGTTGTTCCTTGTTGGCTGCCAACAATGTGTGGGGTACACACTTGCTTAACTTGTATGTCTTCTCTATCCTATGCAGGTGCAATCTCACTGTTTCAGTGGAAACATGGAACCTTTCTACAAGTTCGTCATATGTCAAATCACTGTCCTCCTTTGTTCGGCCGCATTTCATTATTCTTTTGTTTTGTATCTGGCAACACTGGATGATTGATAGTTTTTATAAGTGTCAACGTGGCGTGTGTGACTGCATAGTGTGTAGTTGCTTATGCATAGCAATTATTGTATTTAGTTGTGTGTTTACAATATAATAAATAGTATATTGTACATCGAACTTTGTGTTCAAAATAATACAGTCCACGAACATTAAATTGGTCCTTACCGACCGGATTTTGTTCCAGTTGTGCATGTGCGTGGTTTGCGAACTTGTGGCGCAGTATCTTCATTTTGTAGTGCATTGTCAAAGTGGTGCAGAATTATAACAATGGAAGAACTCATAGGTAAGAAAACTGTACTTAAACGTGAAATAACAAGGTTGACACATAAAGTGAACGAGAATAAAGACAAGCCTAACTTCAGTATTAAGCTGTACACTGAACGTGCTACGCAATTACATGGCGATTGCACAGAGCTCATTACAAAGTTCATTTCTGTGGGTGGTGAAAGTGGGTTTGCAACATATGACGGAGAATTTAATGAAGTCAAAATAAGTTGGACTCTATCTTAGAAATTTTGTACAATATGCAGTCACCTAATACTGAACATGTAAATACATCTAATAAACAGTGCACAGATGTGAAGTTGCCAGACTTAGAACTTCCTACATTTTGTGGTAAAGTGCAGGATTGGCTATCGTTTCGTGACTTATTTGTTGCTGCTGTTCATAATAACAATCGGTTGGGAAATGCTCAAAAGTTGCAGTATTTGAAGACAGCTGTATCAGGGGAGCCTGCTGTATTGTTGCAGTCTATTTCCATATCTGATGATAACTATAAAGTAGCATGGAAGTTACTTAAATCAAGATATGAAGATGTTAGGGAGTTAGCAAATCATATTTTGAGCAAGTTCGTTACTCAACCAGCTGTGAAGAATGAGTCATCAGGTGAGTTACGAAGATTGGTTGACAATAGTGTTCAGTGTGTGTGTGAACTTAAATCCTTGGGCCTTCCAGTGGAACATTGGGATGTGATTTTAATTTACCATGTGGGTGAGAAGCTAGATAAGAACACTAGAAAACAATGGGAGCTTTCATTGAAGAAAAACGAACAACCAACTTTCGACCAGCTGAAAGAGTTCATATTACAACGTGCCAAAGCGTTACAGGGCCCACTCACGGTCCACGGTTTGCGCAAACATCATGTTTGTGCAAACATCGTATTTGCGCAAACACTCGACCACACACGATACAACTGTTTGCACAAACTTCAGTTCAATTTTGAGTTTAATCGCGTAAGCATGTCCACTGAAGCAGCTTGTTTAGCGATAGTAATTGCTTGTGCTTTGGAACCGGAAATATCCGTGAAACCAAAAAGAAAGAACAGGGTGTGGATGAAAGAGTGGTTGATTATGACACATACATTGGCAACATTATTCACAATGTAGATGTAGGCCTGCTATTCCAGCAAACTCAAGAATTTTGACTGTGCATCCTAGAAGTATATATAGCAACTAAATTACTTACATGTTAACTTTTCCAGTGAAAATGATAAACACTTGTCTTCAGCACTACTTTCACTATCATCTATGTCAGTTAATATTTCGTCTTTGTCTGAATCTGACTCTTGTAAATTTATTTTTATGGGTTCCAAAAACTGTAAGCACAAAAAATAATTCTTCGAGCTTGACTTCGTAGCACTTGAAAGAAAAAGAAAAAAAGGAAGACAGAAAATAAAACTTCTGCTGTACTCGGTATGCTTAAAGACATTGTCAACTATAATTTTGGAGAATAAACGAACTACCACGAAAGAAAGCAACGAGACACTGATGAATTCTACACTAGCCCCTTTCTTTCCTTCTCCGTTTTCATAACAAGTAGCACCCTTGTTCTTCGTGTAGGTGCCACGAAAGTAATCCATCTGATTCCTAAGCAACTCGATATGCTCGAGTTTGTTTTGGGTTACGATAATTTATGACACCATTCAGACGCCTGATGCTTTTGATTCCCTTATAGAGGAGAAAATAAGAAAAAAAGAAACAGAAAACATACTGCGTTCCTTCTGTCGAATAAGAAAGGGTCTATCTTGAAGTAAATTTCAAAACAAATTACAAACGTCCCATGCTTTATTCTTACGATGATGGCAAAGATTGCAAAGGTATGTAGCCACGGGGGAAAAGGGGGCTCTGTCTTTCAGAAACTATTTCCAGCTCCAAAATGAGGTTCGTCTGGCATATGTTTAATAAACTTATTTAACAGTTAATGCAAATGAAGGACTTTATAATAAAATATGAATTTTTTTAAAAAAATCAATCATTATCAATACGGTTTCTATACCTAATTGAATCAACTAAAATTAATCATATGCTTTATATTCTCATTTCCCTAACTGGGTGCACTGTGAACTCACTACTATATTATTGCATAATAATATCGGAGTTAATATTTTTTCGTTTTTTTTTCCCTCTTTAGTATTTTAACCTACATAAACACAAAGTCAGATAAACAGACTGCTATAAACAGCATTTATTTTCTTATGAATAGCTTATTGATTCATCTTTTACACTCCGGTTTTTAACTTCAGTACTGTCACGATCCGTCTTTTGATAAGGAAGCATTGTGAAAATATAATATGTGCACAGTATGTATGTATGTATGGTAAGTTAAAATGCTTTCATGTTGTGAAAGAAGTAATTTGTTCTGCTTTTAATATGTGAAAAGCTTGCCTCCCCCTGAAAGTAATGTTCTCCTAGAACAACTTGGTGGCTACACCCCTGATTATCCTGTAATAAAAGTTGTAAGTTCTATTTGCAAATCGAAAAAAAAAAATCCACTGGAAATTAGACGCGGGACTCTAACGCTCGTTTCACTAATTGTTTTATATGGAAACCTTTCAAAGAGTGTATCATGACAACCAGTTGACATAGAAAGATGTAGTTTTCACGTGTGTGTTCGTAATTCTTTTCTCTACTTCCTAAAGTGAGCAGTTAATGTGCTAGTACAATATTTCTAAGTAGCGCCTGTGATATTGTCAAGATTCGCAGTAGCGCGAGAAGACAGCGTGCAGAACTGCTTGTCGCGAACTGTCAGCACCACTCAATGCCAATTGGACGCCGTGTGAAGCCAACACAAGGCCATGTCGTTTCTCATCTGAAATCTGCAATAACTTCTCATATGCCGCATTTTTCAAATTCCTGTTTTTATAATCTTCACTCTTTACCTTCCACAGTTCAGGTAAATTTCGATAAAGGTCAATAAATTCTCGACAGAATTTTTGATTCCTATTCATTGACGCCATAGCGCAAGAAATAAGCGTCTGTACACTAGGTTCCTACTCGGAAATAAAGCTCGTGTTTGCACAAACATTCCACGGTCCACGTGTTTGCGCAAACATCATGTTCGTGTAAACAATTTTCGAACGAGTTCGATGTGGAAAATGTTTGCACAAACGTTTGCGCAAACAGTTCATACATCGCCACACACGGTCAAACTGTTTGCACAAACAGCCTTGTTTGCGCAAACCATGGACCGTGAGTGGGCCTCTTTAGCTGCAGTGAGTACAAGGTCACCGGCAGACACGTCTGCTTTAAAAACAAACAAAAAAGGCAACACGTTAGTTCATCATTCAAGTCCAATTGTGTCGTGTATCATGTGTAAAAATAACAAGCTATATAAGTGTCAAAAGTTCATAAATATGTCAGTGAATGATAGGCATAGTTTTGTGAAAAAGAATTCGCTTTGTTTCAATTGTTTGACCTTAAATTGTTCCGTAAATAAGTGTAATGTGAAGCAGGGTTGCCACACTTGCAACAAAAGACATCATACTTTATTGCATTTTGAAAAGAAAGATAAAGCAGATAATATAAATTGTTCTCATTCTATAAATCAAAAACTAATTACTCAGGTGTTGTTGTCCACTGCTGTCATAAATATCAAAGATAATGCAAATAAGTTGATACAGTTTCGTGCTCTTATCGACTGTGGCAGTGAATTATCGTTTGTAACTGAACGTTGCGTCCAGAAACTACGCATAAACAAAGAGAAAATAAACATGAGCATATCAGGTGTTACTGGTTCTAACGTTGGAAATTCTCATGCAATAGTTAATTTGTGTTTTCAGTCATTGTACAGTAATAATAATATTCATACTAAAGCAATAGATGTCCCAAGAATCACAAGTAACTTACCCAGAGTAAATATTCAAAATATAGGTAATTGGGAAATTGTGGAACAAGTAAACTTAGCAGATCCACAGTTTAATAAAAGCGGCCCTATTGATGTGTTGTTAGGCGCTAATGTTTTCCCATTATTGTTGCTCAGTGGGAGACATGTAGGTACAATTGGAGCTCCGTCTGCCATTGAAACGGTGTTAGGTTGGGTATTGTGTGGTCAGATTAGCTTAACGAATAACACATCAAGTGTTCAGTCATATTTTGTTTCTGTTGATCTCAATAAAACATTGCAAAGATTTTGGGAAGTAGAAGAGTTGCCAACTGTACAACATTTATCCGTTGAAGAGCAAACATGTGAGCAGTATTTTGCTGAAACTTACAAACGTGATGTTGATGGCAAATATAATGTAAAATTGCCTTTTAAAGAAAATGTTGAGCCTCTAGGTGTATCACGGGACACAGCAGTAAAGCGATTATGCCAGATGGAACGTAAGTTACAGAAAGATCCTGATTTATGTAAACAATATTGTGATTTCATGAAGGAGTACTTAGACTTAGGTCACATGGAAAAAATTCCTGATGTAGAACTTGATAAGCTTGTATCTGAATCTTATTATCTGCCGCATCATTGTGTCTTAAATGAAAGTAGTTCTACCACTAAATTGCGGGCTGTATTTGATGGTAGTGCTAAAACTAGCAGTGGAGTATCTCTCAATGACAACTTAATGGTGGGTCCAAAATTACAAGATGATATTATCCCGTTAATATTAAGGTTCAGAACTCATCCAATTGCATTGTGTGCTGATATAGCAAAAATGTACAGACAAGTTAAGGTAGATCAAACTGATTCTGATTACCAGAGAATAGTGTGGAGAGAAACAGTTGACCAACCTATTAGTGATTTTAGATTGTTAACCGTTACTTATGGAACCAGTTCAGCTCCATATCTGTCTGTAAAGTGTTTACAACACTTAGCTGTAGATGAAGGTCATTGTTATCCCAGAGCTGCAGAATTAGTCATGAACGATTTCTTTGTTGATAATTTAGTTTCAGGTGCAGCTGATAGTAGTGAGGCAATGGTATTGTACTCAGAACTAACAGCATTATTACACAAAGGTGGTTTCGAATTAAGAAAATGGTCCACTAACGATAGGAATGTGTTAAATAGTATACCTTCTCACTTAAGAGAAACTCAGTCGTTAATTTGTTTTAATGAAGATGAGAATGTAAAAGCTTTGGGTATACAGTGGAATCCATCAAGTGATTCATTTTCATTTTCTACTGTTGTTCCCACTTATAAGTCAGTAATGACAAAACGAATGTTACTATCTGATATTGAAAAATTGTATGATCCGCTTGGTTGGTTATCTCCAGTATCCATTGTTGCAAAATTGTTGCTACAATCATTATGGAAATTAAAAATTGAATGGGATGACGTACTTCCAAATGATATTGCTCGCTCGTGGGAAGTATATTGTCAAGAATTGCCATTGTTGAGACAGATTAAGATCAAAAGGTGTATTTCTTCTAAAAAATATTGTGAAATATGATCTAATTGGGTTCTCAGATGCTAGTGAAAAGGCGTATGCTGCAGTAGCATATGTACGTTGTATAGATACATCTGGAAATGTGCAAGTATACCTGATTGCTGCAAAGACCAAAGTTGCCCCTATAAAGCAAATATCAATACCTAGGTTAGAATTGTGTGCTGCAGTATTGTTATGTAGATTAGTCAATACGGTCATAAAGGCAATGTTAATGAAGTTTGAACAGATTGTCTGTAACACAGATTCTATTATTGTGTTAGCATGGCTTTCTTCATGTCCGAGTAAATGGAAAACATTTGTGGCTAACCGGGTATCTGAGATTCAACAATCAATTTTTATTAAATGGGCACACACATCGAGCAAAGACAACCCAGCTGACTGTAGTTCTCGTGGTTTGAATCCGTCACAATTAGAGTCTTATTCACTATGGTGGAATGGGCCGAAGTGGTTGATGGAATCAGAGTTACCTATTGTAAATATTAATTGCAAAAATCTAGATTCTGTTCAATGTGAGCAAAAGTCTTCAACTGTTAACATGCACATTAAGGTTGACTGTACAATAGTAGATACATTTTCATCGTTATCTAGGTTAGTTCGTGTTACTGCTTGGTGTAAAAGATTTATTAGGAATAGTAAAAGTAGACAGGAGTTAAGATGTAGTGGACCATTAACTACAAAGGAGTTGTCAAATGCATTAATGCATTGGATAAATAAAACAAGCTCAAGAATCAGAATATCCACTTGAGATAAAATACTTACGTATGAAAAAACCTTTGCCTTATAATAGCAAACTATTGTGTTTAAATCCATTTCTTGATGAAAATGATGTCATGAGAGTTGGAGGTCGCTTGCAAAATGCTAGTGTAACATATGATTTCAAATATCCTATCTTACTTCCAAAACATGCTAGAATTACAGAACTTCTTGTAAAATCTGAACATATAAAGCATCTCCATGCAGGTTCACAGTTACTTTTATCTGTTTTGCAACAAAAGTTTTGGATTATTGGTGGTCGTGACTTTGTAAGGAAAATTGTAAAAAGTTGTGTAACATGTCACAAACAGTCAGGTGTAACAGCCTCCCAATTAATGGGTCAACTTCCTGTTGGTAGAGTAACACCAACTCGTCCATTTTTGCATTGCGGTTTAGATTATGCTGATCCACTAATGTTAAAAAATATGAAAAGTCGAAATTCAAAATTGTTGAAATGTTACGTATCACTCTTCATTTATTTCAGTGTCAAAGCAATCCATTTAGAATTGGTAACTGATGCTTCAACAGAGTCATTTATTGCAGCTTTAAAACGTTTTATAGCTAGAAGAGGAAAACCTACTGATATTTACAGTGATTGTGGTTCAAATTTCATAGGTGCAAACAGAGGATTAAAATCCTTACTGAAACTTGTAACGAATGGTGATTCAAAAAAGTCTGTATGTAATTACCTCAGTATGCAATCTATAAATTGGCATTTTAATCCATCATCCTCACCTCACTTTGGAGGCATATGGGAAGCTGGTGTAAACTCTGTCAAGTACCACTTAAGACGTGTAGTTAGTAACACTATACTCACATTTGAAGAAATGTATACAGTTTTGTGTCAAGTACCACTTAAGACGTGTAGTTGGTAACACTATACTCACATTTGAAGAAATGTATACAGTTTTGTGTCAGATTGAAGCATGTTTAAATTCTAGACCATTAACTGCTCTATCTTCTGATCCTAATGACTATCAGGTATTAACTTCTGGTCATTTCTTAATTCACGATGCACTAGTAGCTATACCTGAACCAAATTTGTGTGAATTAAAAATCAATCATTTGTCACGCTGGCAATTAACTCAAAGATTGGTCCAACATTTTTGGAACCGTTGGCAAACAGAATATTTGTCTCGGCTGCAACAAAGGCCAAAATGGTGGTGTAAACGTGCTAATATCAAGGTCAATGATTTAGTATTAGTGAAGGAAGATAAGACATCTCCTCAACATTGGAATTTAGCAAGAGTAGTTGCTGTTCATCCTGGTGTAAATAATATTGTTAGAACTGTTACTATTAAAACTAGCAAAGGTGTCTTCAAACGACCAATTGTAAAAATTTCTCCTCTTCCATTTAATGAAGAATAATATGTAGAATGTGTAGTGTAGAGTAATGTGTAGAATAATATGTAGTGTTGAAATGATATTTCAAGGTGGGCGGTATGTTCGGCCGCATTTCATTATTCTTTTGTTTTGTATCTGGCAACACTGGATGATTGATAGTTTTTATAAGTATCAACGTGGCGTGTGTGACTGCATAGTGTGTAGTTGCTTATGCATAGCAATTATTGTATTTAGTTGTGTGTTTACAATATAATAAATAGTATATTGTACAACGAACTTTGTGTTCAAAATAATACAGACCACGAACATCCTTCATGGCTACTTTCAGTGCCTCGTCATTCAACACATATGGTCGTCCACTGCGAGGTTCATCCGAAAGACTCATATCTCCCGAACGAAATTTCTGGACCCAATGCCAGGTGATACTTTCGTTCACGGCAGAGATACGTTCGTTCTCCCCAAATGCCTGGCGTATGCGGCGACTTGATGCCTTAGCTGACAGGCCCACTTTAAAGTCATTCAATAATCACACGCGAACAATCTGCTAAGATACCTCCATTTCTCTTCGACGCTCTTCGACGCTGGACGAGCTACGACTGCTGTATGTACGCAACGTGCCTATATTACTGAAGGTTGATATCAGACTAAGTCCCGATCTCTTAGCAATCACGTGCGTCAAATTTTCGTTTCCTATCTGTGAGCACATGATTAATTCGACGTAAAAAGTGGCAAGAACTTTTTTGATTACCTTCTACTTATACTTCATACTTATACTTCATTGTATATCGCAGATGTATATCCACCGAAGATTAGTTTCTTCTTGAAATATACCATATTTTACCTACAGATCGTTTGGCGATGGATGAAAACAATAAATCTAAACGGAAAAATGGTGCTCAATTAAAAGCAGATGCTGTTGCAAACAAAAAGATCGCAGACCTGTTTAGTGCCTCCAAACCTCCAAAACAGACTGAACACAGTATTGAAGTTAGCGATCTTACCTCATCGGCTACGAATATTACTGTCAGAGTAAAAAATGAGCAAAAAAGTTCCACTTCCACGAGTCTTGAAATTAGTGCATTTCCAACATCAGCTACGATTGTTGTTGTCAAAAAAAAGAAAAAGAAAAAAGAAATTAAACAGAAAAACTCCAGTTCTAGTGATACCGATTCTGAAGTCAGTGAAAACTTTGAAATGAATGATGGAGCAGAGAACAAAGCAACAAACTATTTCATACGTGCAAAAGAGAATGATATTCTCAAGTTTTTTCTTTTTATTTCCATCTCCATCAACCGAAAGAAAACACCCTTTAATCCTGAGTTTGCTTATAAACGAGCATATGACACCAACAGAACTTGGCTGTCATATTGTTCTGCTCAAAATGTGTTTTTTTCCAGCGTGTGCATAGTTTATTCTACAGATTGGACAAATTTGTTAAAGGTTCTATACGTGATTCTAAGTACGTTCAGGTTCTATACGTATCAGAGAATATGAATCGTCTCAAATACATCAGACAGGTGTGGATGCTTACATATCTAACAAACCAGGACATATTATTAAGAAATTACTTCACAAACAACTAAAATAAAAGCAGTATCAGATTGAGAAGAACAGACAGGTAACGCAACGAGTTGAAGAAGTGATGAAACTCTTTGATGAAAGAATGCTCAGTTACAGAGGAAAAGGAAATGAAGCAGCTTATAGACTGGAAGACACAGCTACAGATCATGGAAACTTTTTGGATATTATTCTTTTGTTACGCAAATTTCATCTTCCGCTTAAAAGTCATTTAGATAAGGCCATTAAGAAGAATAAAGTAAGTCATGCACGAGGAAGTAAGCAGGGTGGTGGTCACATAACTTTCCTTTCCAAACCCACTTTGAATGACTTTTTAGATGCTATTAGCCCACTTATTAGAGAAGATGTTTCGAAAAAAGTCTCTCAGGCTAGGATGATTTCTTATTACACACTACTCAAGATATAACAGTTTTTGACCAGTGCTCCATTGTTTTACGGTATGTTGTTAAAACTATTGTTAATGAAAGAATTGTTGCTATTGAAAAGTGCATATCTACCACAGGCTAGTATCTCTGCGAATTAATGCTGAAAATTATGCAGAAGTTCAACCGTAATATTAAGATGTGTGTTTAAAATTCAGTCGATGCAAGGACAATATTCTGATTTTTCAAAACACTTAAGTACCGTCTGCCCTGGTCAGTTATACGTGTGGTGTTACGCTCACATACTCAATCTTGTTATACGTGATGCGACAAAAAGTTGCATTGATTCTATGTTGTTTGTTCTGTTGAATGCCTGTGGTGTGCGGTATTTATACATGAGTCTTATCTGCGAATGGACATTTTGAAGATCAAATATCAACAAAGGCGTCTTATGGCTATTGCGAAAACAAGATGATGGCCCAAAAACTCCGCTTTGCATAAAATGATTGGTCATATTTCGAACCTAGGAAATGCTTTATACATAGGGCAGAAGTAAAAGGTGATCTGAAAATGAAGGGGGCGCATGACGTCACGCCGTTCCCATGCCTATCTTTGCCCACTGAATTTTTAGGAAGTGGATGGACGCCATAGATATTTTGGAAGTGGGGGAACGACGTTCGCCCTCATTCCCCTAACTTTTACCCCTGACATAGAATTTACCATAGTACTAAACGACATTACTTCTACAGAAAATATCAAACCAAAAATTAAGTGCAAAGTGGAAGGATATATAGAAGGCCTTCTCAAGTTCAAAACAATTCTGACAGCACAAGTGATCCTGAGAATATTTCAAGTGACGACACCTCTGTCAAACTATCTCCAAACACAGGTTGCTGATGTATTTCAGTCATATCAAATGGTGCAGACTACTCTGTCCTAACTAAAGGAGCAGAGAACTGATTTTGAATCAATTAAAACTGAAGCATTAAGGTTTGCAGAATTGGCCAATAAGAGATTTGAAGAGTTAGCTGGAGAATGTTATTTTTTCTAATGACTTGCCGACAACTGGTCTTCGCAGGTGGAAAAGGATGTTTCTCCATGAATGTGAAGATGAAGCTGCTTCTGATCCAATGACCAGGTACTGCATCGGAACACTCAACATAATATTGGATTCGATAGTTTCGAGTATATCTTCAAGATTCAAGAAGCAAAATAGTTAGCTACTTTATGGACTGATTTGTCGTGTTTAGACCGTAAAATCTTCAACCAAGAAACACAACTTCCAGACATGGCTTTTGATAAACTTACGTACCTTCTGAAAAAATTCAGTAAAGAAGTTTCCAAGGGTTCTATAAAAGAAGTATTGAACTTATCAAGGAAGTGGAAATCCTTGAAAGTCAGTCTTGCTAACGAGTACAACTGAGAAGAAACGATTGATTATGGTGGTAGCGCAAGTGATTCAGGATTAGAAAAATCATTTCTCCACAAGGAATGCAAGTACAAAATGTGATGCAAAACTTATCCAATGTACTGTTGCTTTTTAATTTTGCAGAATTATAATTTGTACGTTAATGCTTATCCAGGTTTGCTACTAGCATATAAATTTGTGTTGAGTTTGTCCGTAACCCAGGTAACATGTGATAGAAGCTTTTGAGAACTGAAATACATTTAAAATAAGTTAAGGAGCGTCATGTCTCAGGAACATTTAGATACATTTATGTTGATGTCTATTGAAAAGGACTTATTAGAGAATGTTTCGAATGAAAAGGTGATTGACTATGTAGCATCGAAAAGTAGTACAGTAAAACATCTGCTAATTTTGTAATATAAAATACGTATTCTTTGAACTTTGTACGATACTTTGAACAATTCAGAACGATATATGCTGATACGAGAATATAAAATTGTAATCGGTAATAGCTAACACAATTGACTTACTATAGAAGAAAACTGCGCAACCTGAGATTTATGGTATTGAAATGCTACTAGCCCTTTGAGATAAAAGCGCCCGCGCCCGTCTAATGATGACTATCCGCCCCCTGATTCAGACTAATAACTAATTAACTTAAAAACAAAATTGTACATTACTCCTGTATCATAGTGTCTGATGAAGCCAAAAAGTTAGTTGGCGAAACTGTCACAAGTATTTAGATTTTTAAAGTAAATATATTGTTTTGTTCAGCAAATAATAAGTTTGTATTTCTTAAACATGCTTTCAACAAAATTCTCAAGGTTCTTTGATCTCAAGGTGGGCTAAATTAGGCAAAAGATAAGCTTTGCCATCAGAGAACACGGAATGATTCGACAGGAAGTCAGAAGTGTTCGGAAACGTCAGCTGGACGGTTCCTCGTGTTCGGAATAACATGTGTTGCAATATGGTTTGGCACGCTATTACGAATAAGCGTGAAACAAAACATTTCTGCACGCGTTACTCATGTGTCTTCATATTTCAAAAATATTTTCATAATATGGTGACTGCAAAATGATAAAATTCAATGTAAGAAATGCGAACGAGAAAGTTTGTGTGGTGACCTGTAACTGTTACTATGCCTGTAAGTTTGATCTATGCAGTGGTTCAGAAAACGGCATTCAGTCTAAACGTTTTGTGCGAGATTTATGAACATTACAAATTATACGGCCAGAATACATATTCAATGGCTCTATATTATAGAGTGAAAACCAGTGAATTGTAAGGTGCTCCGGATACGACACGCTTATAACATACTTAAGTATAATCAGTAGCACAGCTTTTTAGCCAAATTATGATGATTTCTATCATGCTTTACGTTTCGTTTTCAAGGTTCCTAATTCGATCAGGCACTTTTTTATTCTTACTTTTATAAATAAATATCAAATTGTTCTTCATTTTTAACCATTATGTATCTTATAGATTTTGATGAATCAATATTTTCTTAACAACAAATTTTGTTTTTATTGCCTTAAACATTGTGGCATTCGAGGAAAATTTGGTGAGTATTTAATACTTTGTTATCGTTGCATGAAGAAATGAAATTCTCTTTTTCTTCTGAAATTTTACTAGAACAATAAAATGAGTTTCTTTCACCTTATTTACAATAGGATAAACTTAGTTTCGTTGTGAGATTTCATTATCTCCGTATTACTCATTATACTCTTTTGATGTTCCTTACAATTGTGGTAATTACGTCTTGATTATATAAATGCTGGATTAGGTACTTGGAGAACAATTACCGGGAAAAGACTTTTCACACAGACGTTGTAATTGACAGGGGAAAAAACGGGATTTTCGAAGGCAAGGAAGAGAGGATGAAAGAAATAACGAAACGGTTGTCCATGGAAACAAAAGGTGAAGAAAGCAAAACGTGAGATTAATTGTAATGGAAGGTAATCTTTTCTGTTTTCTCGCGTCGACAGGTGAGTTATCGCTTGAAGGAGCGGGCATTGTTTCAGCATGAATAGACCCACAGACGCAAATTGATTCGCAACAAAGGCTCCAAGTGCAATCAACAGACCTCTTTTATCTTCCGCTGGCGTTAAGTGGTCGTAGGGACTTTTACCTATAGAAAGCCTATCTATGGTCTACCAAAGGGAGTAATGGGAGTATGAGGGAGGGAACAAAATCTGTTTTACGAAGGGGGAAAAAATAGGAGAAAAAGGAACTTTTTTAGGTCTCTCGCTCGCCTTGCAATTTAATGCTTTCTATCGCAGTTACTTTTTCCCTTGTACACCAGTGCGGAATTTTGATGTGCCTTGATCATTTTGTTCGTGTATATTGGAAATACTTTAGCACTTTTCGTTCTCTAGTGTTGACCTCCTTTTACGGGATCTATACTTACCCATTTGGTTAATGAGAAATTGGATGTGTTTTAAATTTCATTCTTCTGTGGAAACTCTTTTCGATTTCAAAGCTTCGCATCTTTCCCGGCCAGTAATCTAATTAAACTATTCGAAACGTGTGTGCATATTAGTAATATGAAACATAAAAGATTAATGAATACCTTGTTTGAGGATATTAAAATGTTCTTATATTATTCATACCCAGTTAGCTGTAAATTATCAAAGAATGGACATACTTATAAATGTTGCCGAATTGGTGATGTGTAGTATCCAACTTTTTTGAAGGCGATATAGTCTGATGAGAAACGGTCTGTACCGTGAGGATTAATTTTGCACATCTGATCTTGGTCTTGACCCATCAACTGCACCGTTGTTATAGTCTTGTTGTCATAACATGTCTCTTGGAAAAGTTGCATTTGCAGTACTTCTCTTCAGGGATCGTTTCTATCATGGTGATGCACTATTTATAGGTTCGTCATGTATCTAGATCTCATCACTTTTCTTTCATTTATGCCTCAAACTAATTCTTTCAGTACAGCTGTATTAGCATACGATACATAGGTAATAAATTTATTGAATGAGGTAATTTAAAGAATATACAATAAAGACAAAGAAGTAACTGAGAGAAAACGTGAGAAGCCTGGGCCCCCTAACTCAAATAAAACTGATACAGCAGAATTAAAGACATACTCGGTGCTATGCGTCATTCAAATGATAGTGTTTTGTCAGGAGTGAGACAATTAAGTGATACTATATCTACACTGGTTGACAGACTTCACAACATTGAGAGTAAGCTTGATAAAATATCAAATAATATTGGTGAATTACAAAACTACAGTCGTTATATTGAAAGTAAAATAGAAGACTTAGAAAATTCGAGGAGAAGATAAAATTAAGTTTTTAATGGAATTAGTAGAAGTACTAATTAAATATGGGAAGAAAGTAAACGAAAAGTTTCTGAGGTGATACGGAACAGACTGGGAGTGGAAATAAATGAACTTAATCTCGATAGAGCCTATATTTCGGGTGAACGATTGAAACAAGAAACAGTCATATGCGAAGCAAATTTTCAAGCGAAAAAAAAATGAACGTGCTAAATAGCGCAGTAGATATGAACCAAATAATGTGAAAACATTTTATGACTGGCTACAAGCGGGAAATATTTCAGGATAAAAGTACACTGTTGGGAAGTCTGAAAAACACCGGGGCACAAGCTAGTAGTAACGTCACATGGCCACACTGACGTCACAAACATGGCCGACCACCTGAAACTTTAAATTGTCATAACTCAGAAACCACTGACCCTACGGAATCGATTCAGGCACCGTTGCAACCGCAATCACAATATCTACAAATCATTATATGAGAGTCATATTCGTAAAATAATATCTTCATGCAGAAATTTAAATGTTTTTTTTTTATTTTTTCCATGCATTTTAGTCAAAATTTTTCATTTCAATACACAACGGACTCACATTGATGAAAACACTAATTACATTTATTATAGCTTATAAAACAGTCTTTTTAGCAAGACCAAATAGGTTATTGTGACTTTATTACTTCCTGATATATTCAATTTTTAGAACATATTTGATGTAAAAATAAGGTAAAAACCCAGAATGTTCAGAAATTTGAAATATTTCAAATGTGCATAATGTAGACACTATTGATCAAACATACTTGTTCCATTGGATCCGCAAACACAACCTCTACAAATCATTATGCCAGAGTCATATTGGTAAAATAATATCTTCATTGGGAAATTTGAATATTTTCAGTTTTTGCACCCATTTTAGTTTACATTTCAGATTTTAACACAACTGACTCACAAATTAGAATATCTAAGAAATCTTCAATTATGAACACTTCAAAAAAAAACTTCCAGAAAAACAAGAAAAATATAAACAGAAAATAAAAGGGGAACAGATATTTAGATCAGTTCCTTAACAAAACAATATTTTCAGTGTAACATTGGCATATCTTGATTTCATAATGCTTATGCTAAACAGTGATTACTTTAACGCTTAAGATAAACGTGGAACAGTATGTGGGTCTAAAATTACAGTTTGGTTTCATTACTCTAATAGTTTTCTTATTTATTTACGTGTAAATATTTTAAAATAGAAATGAGATCACTTTGTTTTTTATCAAGTACACTACTCAGGAACAAACGTCTACAAATCGCTTTGTTCCCGTAATACCTATTACCATATTTTATACAATGGAGAAAAAAGAGTGTCAGTTATCTTGGAGCACTGAGCATCGCATGCACATAAGGCTGTACAAGGGAGAGAATGCTTTACACACTTGCAATTTGATGAACACTGTTCCTTACAAATGCACGATATGAGTTCTTGACAGGAGCGTGATGCCTCAGGAATAGTAGACCATAAATGTTGATATTCAGAAATCGCCTTCTACCAGCCACACCGAACAGGATCTTTTTATTTAGGGTTGCAGACTTAATTTAGGATTCCACTGTCTCCATATAACCAATAAACCTGCTCTTATTGTGTGCTGAATCAAAGCTGCTTCGGTTGGTGGAATATGTTCTACTGACCTTGTTGTCTTCGTAAACAACACTCCTTGCAAATCGTTAACTTTGTTACAAATACTAGTTTTATCATACATTAGAACCGTGAACCGCTGAATGAGCTGAAAATCACTATCTTCATTGAAACTGTCATCTTCTGATAGCATTTGGAATTCATTAGTTACTTCCAAAAATTGCTTCCATGTTTTCCATGTTGTTGTTTTAGCAATGTCTGCAAATGCAGACATAGTATCACACTCTGTAAATACATAGAAGAATGGTAAACATTTACGGATATATGATGACATGCACTGGGCAATGGCATGGACTGGAATGCAATTATTTTTCTTTCCAACTCCAAAACCAATCCACAAATCTTCCAAATTTGGTATGGAGTCATATGCAAACATTGCTAATATTTCCACGTCAGAATCTACCGTCACTATCATAAAACGAGTATGGTCAGCAGCAGCAGTATCTTTCACTTGAAGGAAAATCTTCTGTCTACTTCCTCATGGCTGGTTGTTGATATTCTGCTTGTGTGCAGAACATTTGAAGAAGTCTCTACCACATCATCTTATGTACATATAATGGATTTTTCATAAGGTTGTATCTTCACCACACAGTCAGTAATTAAATTAAATAATTGTTCTTTGTTTTCAGCTTGTGATAAGAAGCGGTTGAATTGTTTTGGCACGCAAGCCATTAGGCGCACTAAAATTTTTTGACCTGAGGCACATATCTCACGAACAGATACTTTCAGGCTGTTTGTGAAATACCTATCAAACCAAGGTCTAGCCTTGACTCATGTCTGAATCGTTGCTGAACATAAAAGACAAATACGTCTGCAAGTGTTGTTTGGTACGTGGTTGATGCCATACGAGATGTAGGAAATGCGAGTTTTTTTTTGTACCATAATAACCAAACCTCCCCCGCACCGTCCTTCTTGCTGTCGCTTAGAGAACATCTGTTCCTCCTTCCGCAGATCGTGCCAATAGTATCGCCAGAGATCGGGACCATCCAAATTAAATTTATTTTCGTCACTGAAGATGACACGACGTCAGTTCTGCTTCCAGGTCACATGTGTCTTGGCCCAATTCACCCGTCGCTCCTTGTGCTGAGCAGTGAGTCGTGGCTGTCGCTTGCACTTCTTATATCGGAGATGATTGCAGCATTTCACAGCTCTTGATAAGATAGATTTAGGGTCTCGTGCCAACCGTGTAAGGGATATTCCACCACAACTTAGCTTTCGAACAACCTGTCGTTCCTGTTGTGGCGTTGGTTTACGCGACCTTCCTGATGATTTCTTTAGTCTATACGCATCCCAAGTTTAAGAAAATTGTTCACGATACAAACGCTCCGTCCAATACGACGTGCAATTTCATTAACAGATACACGTTCTTTATATGCCACTATTTACCCCTTTTCGCACTCCGACAATACTTTGCCACAGCCCATTATGCTTCTTTTACACGCCACCTCACCCAGACGTCCTCGCTGTACAGTAGAACACTACTTTACACTTCTATCACTCGTCTGTTATACATCTCGCCTTCTCGTCCAGAACCCTCTATGTTCGTAGCATTCGTAGCCCTAACTATGTTTTTATGGTAAACATGTTTGCATTCGCATCATCTTGCAACACTTCTATTGGGCTGTTTTTTTTTATTTTTGTTTCACCCTGTCGTCTATACGTGTCTATTTCTACGATACCTGTTATAACGTAACATAAATACGACACTGTGCCCTTCACCGTCACTTCCATTTTCCGTTTCCTTTCCGATCACACAATATGACGATATCTTGTATTGTTCGTATCATTTTCCAACGCACCTTAGTTCTTTTAACATGAAAGGCTTTCAGGTGAGATTCGTCCCTCCCTGATGCAATGACATCGGCTTTGAGTAATATCTGATCCCATTCTAATTCTTCTATCCAAGTTCCAATTGTACTCACGATAGCCATATCAGTATGAAGCCCTCTCATCATTAACACAATTTTGTCTTCTCCATATTTCTCTGGACATTTCCATTGCACTTGTTTCATCATGGCATTCACTGGTTGATCACCTGTAATAACTGGTGTCTAGTGAGGGTTAAGATATAAAACTACAGATGAAACATTATGTATGGTGTGTCGAACCATCGCTAGAGAATAAGTCGCTTCCTATAGTAAAGGTAATAATGCGTATCGGATTTTGACACACTATGGTTCACATCCTTTTTGAAATAGTAGATCGCCCATAATATTGTCTCATCAGAGGATTCGGTATCACTTGTAATTGCTGTGTACAGAGAATTAAGCAAGTCTGTTGCTGCATTTATATCAATCTAAAAAGCTGGGTGAATAGGGTTAACTATTGACATATATGGATCACATTTGACAGTATGAACTGCAGGAACTCTGGTGTATGAGTCTGGAAGTCTTTTCTTTATTTTATTATACATCTTCTCTGCACTAACACTGGGAAATTTGTAGTATGAGGATTGTTGGTTAGAATGTAGCACGATGTTGGTACCGTGGAAACCATCTGTTGCTGTCGAAGGTGAAGGGCTGTGGTCAACATTGTCTAGGAGTAGCAGTGGTGAAGGCATCAGTGAGAGGTTTGGAGGGCACAACTTCATAGTTTGTAAATAATTCACACAAACTATTAGTTACTGTTGAAGAAACCTGCTGCATCCTGCCGTAGGAGACACAAATCTATAAGGTCGCGCTTTCTAGTTCTAGCATGGAGCATAAGACCTATGTAGAAAGGGAGTGATGTTTCTCGTTCGATAGGGTGATCCTGTGATTTTGTAAGATGGTGCAGTTTACGTTTAATGCTGTTAAGCCGAATCAGCTGTGTTAAAGACAAGGCAGCTGAATTTTGGCTAGTAAGGGTTTGGTCTCGCCAACCAATGATAGATCCTTCCAGTAACATCTGGACAAAGGAAAGCACTACAGTTGGCACTGATGTGGCAGGAATGAACTGGTTGGTAAAGGAACCGTCAACTTTGGGCAAGTTGTTAGTAGTAGTAAAATATCGATTATACGCCACTGAGCTCGTACCCATTTCCTCAGTTCCGTCTGAAGCAGAGAACGACTTTCCCAGTGCCGCTTGATACGCGATGTCAGACGACCCAGGTATGAGTCGAGAAACAGAGTCCTCCGTTATAGGGGTGTATTCGTTCCCTTTTACGACCCTTTTAGGGGATGTATTCGTTTCCTTTTATGGCCACTTATTAGGGGTGTATTCCTTCTCTTTTATGAGCACTTTTTCGACCCCTATATAACATAGCAGAGAATACCTACGACCCGTACGTCCATGACACGCGTACCATTGAGCTATAGAAAACTGAACAGCCCGAAAACTCGTTCCATTTTATGACCACTTTTTCAACCCCTATTTTAACAACAGAAATTACTTAATATAATAAACACACAGTCCAATCAGATATTACACAGAGACTACGAACACAGCAGAGCTAATAAAAGAGTATGGGCTATTTTAACCATTATTTAACATAGCATAGATTACAACCCCTATTTAATACAGCAGAGACTATGAACCAATAGCAAGGGTGTATTCGTTCTCTTTTATGAGCACTTTTTCAACTTCTATTTTAACATAGCAGATATTACACAGCGACTACGAACATAGCAGAGCTAATAAAAGACTATGAACAAATTCTCCAACCCCTATGTAACACAGCAGAAATTCCATAAATCTACGAACATGTAGCAGACATAATAAGAGTTTGACTTATTTTTCCACACCTATTTTAACATAGCAAAAATTACATAAGATTATGAGCACATAGACTACGAATGCACTCCTATGTAACATAGCAAAGACTACTAACATAACAGAGGATAATGAGGGTGTACTCGTTCACTTTTATGAGCAATTTTTCAACCCCCTATGTTAACATAACAGAAATTACTTAAGACAATGAACATATTTTTCAACCCCTATTTTAACACAGCAGAGATTACACAGAGACTACGAACACCTATTTTCGCAACTCCCTATGTCCAAAAGAGTATGGACTATTTTCAACCCCTATTTAACACAGGACCAATAGCAGGAGTGTACTAGTTCCCTTTTATCAACCCTATGTAACAACAGAAATTACACAAGCATTCATCTAGTACTACATCTTCCAAAAGCACTGACCATCGAGGTCAAAGATCAAATATTTAAATCCGAATTACTCTGAAAGGGAGCAACGTATTGAGGTGCTGTTTCCACACTTAATAATAGGTCATCAAGTATTACATATCCCAAAAGTACTGACCATTGAGGTTAAAGGTCAAATATTTAAACGTAAATAACTCGTAAACGGAGCAACGTGCTGAAGTGCTGTTTCCACATTTAATAAGAGGTCATCAACTCCTACATGTACCAAAAGTATTGACCATCGAGATCAAAGTTCAAATATTTAAACGTAAATAACTCCTAAACGGAGCAACATATTGAGGTGGTGTTTCCACATTTAGTAATAGGTCATTAAGTACTACATGTCCCAAAAGTACTGACTATCGAGGGCAAAGGTCAAATATTTAAACGTAAATAACTCGTAAACGAAGCCACATATTGAGGAGCCACATTTAGTAATAGGTCATCAACTGCTACATGTCCTAAAAGTACTAACCATCGATGTCAAAGGTAAAATATTTGAACCCAAATAACTCGCAAACGCCGCAACGTATTGAGGTGGTATTTCCACATTTATTAATAGGTCATCAAGTTCTACTTGTCCCAAAAGTACTGATCATCGAGTTCAAAGGTCAAATATTTAAACCCAAATAACTCGTAAACAGAGCAACATATTGAGGTGCTGTTTCCACGTTTAGTAATGTCACCAACTGCTACATCTCCCAAAAGTACTGACCATCGAGGTCAAAGGTCAAAATATTTAAACGTAAATAACTCGTAAACGGTTCGCCGGATAAATTTATGTGACCTATTCAATTTTGTAACAAGCAGAAAAAAGCTAAGACAAAATAAATTTGAGTGTCTTATTTACTTCTGTATTAACGAAAAATGTCACTTTAACTAGCTCAGAATTTCTATTCCTTTTTGGGCTATTCAAATAAACGAAAAATAGATTTATACCAAGCAGAAAAAGCAAATATATGTCATTTTTACTAAAGAGAATTTTATATCATCCTGTACTGTTTAAACGAACGAAGGACTATTTTTACTAGGTGAGTATTTTATAGCATTTTGTAATATTTAAACAAACAATGGAATAAATTAATACTAACAAGAAAAAAGCAAAAAAAGACAAAGAATTTATGTATCTTTGTACCACTCCAATAAACCAAAGGATAAATTTAGGTGTTCTACGTTTTATACCCACGAGAAAAAATGGACGTCCATTTTAACTAGATGAGTATTTTATATCATTTTGTACTATTTAAATAAACGAAGGGATAACTTTTCAGTGAGCTTTCCAATTTTGTAGCAAGAAGGACCATTTTAACTAACTCAGAATTTTATATCATTTTCTAGTACTCAAATAAACCAAGAAATAAATTTGGATGGAGTATTTAGTTTTGTACCAACCAGAAAAAAGTGAAGAATAAATAAAATTTGAGTGGACTACTTCCTTTTGTACCAACTGGAAAAAGTGAAGGGCTAATATAGCATTTGTATTATTCAAATAAACGAAGGAATAAATTTGTACTTACCAGAAAAGGCGAAGAAGGATCATTTTAACTATCTTAGCATTTTATACCTTTTGTGCCATTCAAATAATCGAAAGAATAAATTTGAGTGGTCTATTTTATTTTTGTACTAATCAGAAGAAAAGCAAAGAAGGCCCATTTTAACAAGCTCAACAGTTTTTATACCTTTTTGTGAAATTTAAAAAATGAATAAATAAATTCGGGTGTCCTATTTCGTTTTGGACCAACGAGAAAAAAGCGAAGAAGGACCGTTCTTAACTGGCTTAGAATTTTATACCTTTTGTAATGTTTAAACAACTGAAGGGTTAAATGTCTAACACATTTAGTTTTGTACCAAACAGAAAAAGCAAAGAAATACTATTTAACTAACTAATAATTTTTCTGCTACACAAATAAACAAAGGAATAAATGTGTACTAACCAGAAAAAGCGAAGAAAGACCATTTTAACTGGCTCAGCATGTTATACCTTTTGTGCTATTCAAAGAAACGAAGCAATAAATTTGAGTGGCTTATTTACTTTCGTACCAACGAGAAAAAGCGCAGAAGTATCATTTTCACTAGCTCAGTATTTTATACCTTTTGTACTATTTAAACAAACGAAGGAATTAATTTGTAGCACCCAGAAGAAAAAGCGAAAAATGATATTTTAACTAACTGAGAATGTCATAACTTTTGTACTACGCAAATAAACGAAGGAATAAAGTTGTACGATCAGCCATTTTAAATAGCTAAGAATTTTTGTACCTTTTGTAGTATTCAAATAAACGAAGGAATAAATTTGAATGGTCTATTCTATTTTTGTACCAATAAGATGAAAGGCAAAGAAGGTCCATTTTAACTAGCTTGCCACTTTATACCTTTTTGCGCTATTCAAATTTGTACCAAGCAGGAAAAAGTGAAAACTTTTTACTTTTGTATTAACAAGGTAAGAAAGAAGGTCCATTTTAAATAGCTCAGTATTTATGTAGCTTTTGTACTACTCAAATAAACGAAAGAATAAATTTGGACGTTATACTTCTTGTGCCAACCAGAAAAAACGAAGAAGGACCATTTTAAATAGCTCAGTATTTTATACCATCTTGTACTACTCAAATAAACGAATGAATAAATTTGAGTGACCTATTCAATTTTCTACCAATGTGAAATGCCATTTTAACTACCTACGAATTTCTATACCTTTTTGTGCTATTCAAATAAACGAAGGAATAAATTCCTACTAACGAGAAAAAGCGAAGAAGTTTCATTTTAACTAACTCAGAATTTTATCATTTTAATACTCAAATAAACGAATAAGGAATAAATTTGTGTGACGTATTCAGTTTTGCAGCAAGCAGAAAAAGGAAAAGAATTAACATTTTGTACTATTTAAATAAAAGGAATAAATTTGGGTGGCCCATTTAGTTTTGTACCGACCACGAAATAAGCGAAGAAGGTCTCTTTTAACTAGCTCAATATTTCTGTACCATTTTGTGCTACTCAAATAAACGAAGGAATAAATTTGGGTTGTCTATTTTCTTTTTCTACTAATCAGAAGAAAAGCAAAGGTCAATTTTATCTAGCTCAACATTTTATACCTTTCTTGGGTATTAAAATAAACTAAAGAATAAATTTGAGTGGTCTATTTAGTTCTGGTCTATTTAGATTTTTTATAGTTTTGTGTCACACAGAGAAAGGGCCACTTTACAGTAGCATTGCTAAATTTATTTTAATTGCCTCTTCCATCACGTAAAAACCTGCACTATATAATGAGCTTTTAGCTAATGAAATTACACTAAAAAAAATAATGTTAAGGGGAACGTCAAGAAAGAGAGAGGGAGACGAATATAAATATAAAACATACTTCTCATTGCAGTGTATGATGTAGAACGCACACACTGTTTACTCGAAATGTCACCAGTGATGCCTTTTAAGTTCTCCAACAGAAGATGAATCTCTGTTTGCTGCCATTATTTTATGCGAAAAAATCATACTACTTGATGGGGAATCGAACCAATTTATTCCATTTGGAAGTCTAGCACTTTACCACTACACCATCGATTGCTTTATAAAAACTTTATTTAACAACTGGTGTAGTGTTTCTTTCTGAAAACGATAACACGAAAAGCGTAAATTGCAGATCAATGGTGTGTTTGTAATGTCCTAGTAATTCCCTTGCCCTTTCCCAATCAACATTTGTAAATCGTCCCTATCATGATACAGGTATTTGGTTCAACATTCTTACATATTGATCGTCCAGTACGATAAGTCGATTCTACACAATCACTTTGTAAAAAAAGTTAGCTTTTGCGTGATCTAGATTTGAACCTATGTTAAATAACTGTATTATTCATAAGTCCATTACGTTACCCCTAGATTATTATGCCACCTGAAGTTACAAGACAAATATTACTTTAGCCCTGATCTTTGGAACGAACCGACTATTTTCCTGTAAGGTTATTTGCATCAAAGTGCACAAGGAAATTCATTTATTCGAGTGCCCACGAATACAGAAAACATAGAGTCCAAGAAAGATTACAGAAATAAAACATATATTGCAGTAATTTCGCCGTGCAAGTTCAGAAGTACGTGATTAATAATAATAATAATAATAATAATAATAATAATAATAATAATAATAATAATAAGTGTTCACATTCATAGTATAATTGTCTATTATTATTATTATTATTATTATTATTATTATTATTATTATTATTATTATTATATTATACTATTATTATTATTAGTAGTATCAATTACCCGCTTCGCTGGGTTAAATTGAGAAAAAATAGAAAAATGTTGAGTTACTCAGTGACATTTTACTATCACCACTACAGCGCTCTTTGATATCGGTCGTTTTCGATGAGTTGTATATATCCCCTCCCCACACTACATTGTGGGGCACGGCATCTGCAGTGTCATTGTTCATCTTAGCGAGCCGGAAAACTATGAATTAGACACTGATTTTGGTTCTTTCGATCATTTTATGTCTCTCTATTCTCCAAGTAGCGGGGCTGAATTTGGATTTTAACAGCATCAGATGTGTCACTGTTAATCTCAGCAACTCCAAAAATTATAGATTCGTAACTAATACTTCATTTTTCGTTCTTTTTAAATGTTGCTCCCCTCTTTCTTCCTTAACTTACACCGTAAAAGTGATATGACAGAAACTCAGGTTCGAACTTCATCTATGTTCAAAATTTGATCGAGATTGGTCGTTTCGTTCAAGAGTTATCAAGTTTTATTTATTCTTTTTAACTCTTCCCTTCCCTCACCCCTAAGTTATATCGTCAAAGTAAATAGATTAATACCATCTTCGGCCCGAATCTAATCTATATTGAAAATTTGATCGAGGTCGGTCAGGTGATGAAGACACAAAGACAGTCACTTTCATTTTCATTTTTTTACATATATCTCATTCTCTCCGGCCCCTACGTTGCACCGTCAAACTGAAATGATTAAAGTCGTGCCAAATCCGAACCTTACCTATGTTGAAAGTTCGATAGAGATCGGTCTGGTGGTTAAAGAGTTATTACGTTTTATTCATTTTCATATATCTCCCCTCCATCCTCATCCACCACCCGAAGTTCTACCGTTAAAACGAAATGATTAAAAAAGCTTCCCAGGCCCAAATCTTATGAAAGTTGAAAATTTGATCGAGATCAGTCGGGTTGTTCAAGACATTAGAAGCCACAAACATAGTTACTTTCAATTTTATAATATAGGTTATTATTATTACAGATCGGTCAGGTGGTTCAAGAGACTATAAGTCACAGTCCCTTTCAATTTACAAAATAGGTTATTATTATTATTATTATTATTATTACTATTATTATTATTAATCACGTACTTCTGAACTTGCACGGCGAAATTGCTGCAATATATGTTTTATTTCTGTAATTTTTCCTGGATTCTACGTTTTTCCTTTATTAGTGGGCACTAATTTCTCTCTAGGCCGTCGAATAAATTAATTTCGTTGTGCAATTTGGTGCAAATAAACTTAAAAGGAAGAAGACGGTTCGTTTCAAAGATCATAGCTAAGGTAAGTAATATTTGGCATATAATCTCAAGTGGCATGATAGTGTAGGAGTAACGTACTGGCCTTATGAATAATACAGCTATTTACCATAGGTTCAAATAGTGTTCACGCCAAAGTTCATTTTTTAAAGTGATTATGTAGAAACGACTTATCATACTGGACAAGCAATAGGTAAGAATGTGGAAGCAAACAGCTCTATCATGATAGAGACTATTTATGAATGTTGGTTGGGAAAGGGCAAGACTTTTTGCTTTATCGTTCTCAGAAAGAAACACTACACCATTTGTTAAATAAAGTTTGAGTAAAGCAATCAGTGGTGTAGTGGTAAAGTGCTAGACTTCCAAATGGAAAACTTGGTTCGATTCCCCATCAAGTAGTATTTTTTTTCGCATAAAATAATGACTGCAAACAGAGATTCATCTTCTGTTGGAGAACTTACAAGGCATCACTGGCGACGATTCGAGTAAACAGTGTGTGCGTTCTATATCATACACTGCAATGGTGAGTATGTTTCATATTTATATTCGTCCCCCCCTCTCTCTTTCTTGACGTTTCCCTATCCTTCTTTGTATCTATCACTTCTCCCCCCTCTCTCACACATACACACGCACTTCATGTGCGTGTACATGTTCCAAAGTTAATACGAAGCAAGATAATCTAATTAACTGGGAACTTCGGCGTCGTGTTTTTCGTGCTCTGGAGATAACATCTCCAGTCCTGGTTATCTCTGACAAAAATACTGTTTAAAAGCAAGGAAATAAGTGGAATCCCTTTTTATCCTCTGGGTTACCGAGTCTCAGTCGAATTACCGGGTCACTACGGGTTTGAATCCTCGATCCAGTGGTGGTCTATCACCAAACCAACATCATCCCACTGACACGATGACCAGTTTCAGCTCTAGCCTGTTCATTCTAAATGTGCGAATTACGTTATATCCGCAAGAGATGCAATCCATGCTGGATATTCGGAACAGATATATCTTCGGAAAAGACTAGAAAATGGTAACCTCTTTGGTTATTTGAAAATGAAATTTTATTTATATTATTTGGACACAAAATTTGTTTCCACCCTATAATGCAATGTTTTTTTCACGTTGAAATTTGAAACATGTTACATGTATGAGGAATACAAACTTTTCCTTTCGAACATTTGTAACTTTTCATTACGATACAGTTTGGACTTTTAATATAGGATATTTCTGATAGAAATTTAGCAGTAAAATAGCACTCATTAAATTTTGTCTTACTTTTTTTCTTTTTCTTTTTGTTTCGTTTTTTATCAGTTTTCATTAATAGTCTGAAATTGAGAATATGACCTACGCTATCTACTGGGTTTATCAGAATGTATTTTGGATCAGTACGTCCAATGAACACTACCGAATTTTTAATTGAACCACGCGGAAACTAAGCATGTGTGTTAAACTTTTGACATTATCCTAGATGTGTCTCAGAGATCTACAGTTCTACTAAAAATTGAGTATGTTATCCCTTATGAAAATGACTTAATGAATGTTTAAAGCATCCTCTATATATTCGAATAGTTCTGAAAAATATGTAAAAACAAACGTAATTTCTATATTACAGTTGGATTTCTTGAAACGGAACTTTATACTATTAGGTTCTTTTCTTACTACGTTTAAATTCCACATTTTTATGTGTTCTCCCTTTTCGTTTCCTTCTTCTATCCTTCTCTCTCTCTCTCTCTCTTTCTCTCTCTGCCTCATTTCTGAATCTCTGTGTAATAAACATCCATTGGTTTGAATTTTTCATTGTGTGTTTCAGTTTCTCCCTACATCAACTTATGAAGCTTGTTCCGTCACGGTTTTTTATTTCATTTTAACGAAACTAATATATGTGTAGTTGGAGATTAGAATTGCGCTCATGTTGTTAGCTAATTTTAGTATGGGAGAGAAGAATGGAGGATGGAGAGGGATCCCTTTACCTGACACTAGTATGGGATAAGAAGGTGTATATTGGGTGGCCTAACTGCACGGCGTTAGCTGTCGCAATTTTTGTGATGCGGAGTGTACATATGTTGGACTTCCGGCACGTGGTACGTCTTCGAGTCACCATCCTGGAACTTTTTAAACCACCACTGCACTGTTCGAGTAGTCATAACATCCTCACCAAAGGAATCGCATATCTTCCGATCTGCTGCATGGTGTCTGACTCCAGTTTGAACTCGTACAGCGTACACGCTCTTATGACGCTATGTGGAGATACCATGTTCACTCTGTGCTTACGCAAGTTCACGGCGTAACTGAACTGCCACAACCAGGTAGTATGTTAGATATACCCACACCAACAACTGACCTTTGCCTTTCCTCGAATCGCATTCAACTCACGTTGTGAGTGCCAATTGAACACAGACCTCCACAAAAAGCGACAGAACATTCTTGGTTTCCTTTATAGTAGCTCGAGGGGACATTTTCCTTAGATCGCGTTAAGGTTCCACTTGGCTAATCTTGATATCTCCACTGAGGTGACGCTAACGAAAGGCACTGACAACAACAGCTTGTTTCTCCCGCTCAACTGCCATTGTCAGCCTCATCTCATAGTCAGGCCTGTATTTATATATTGTGCTCTGAATAATTTGCCTCCCCCTCGAAAACGTTGAATATTAGAGTCGAATTCATAGTTTTTGGGGTCCCTAAGATGAATAGCGACAAATTTTAATATAATTCAACTTCAAAGTCATATTCCACTCCCCGGGGAGGTGCGAGATTTTAAAAGAAATCGAAATATTAGTGTTGAATTTATAATTTTCGAGGTCATTCAGTTTAGCGGTATCAGTTTTCATGATGTTGAAGTTTATCCTCACCCCTTGAGTGTGGTTGGAGGAGGGTGACTTTTTAAAAATAATCAGATGAGCTATAGCTAATTAGTAATTACAGCGAATTAAACAACACATTAACATATTTTCTCGCGCTTGCACGGGACTCAGTGGGTTGCTAGTTATAAATGTTACTTTATTTGAATCTATAAAAAAATTCAAAATTTTGCCGCCTCCTAAATTCTGCCGTCCTGTGCTAGAGCAGAGAATAACACTTACCTAAATACGGGTCTCCTCATAGTTGGTTGTATACGCGTGAGGTTGTGCACGTTATGTGTTTCATGTGTATATTAAACATTTGCTAACTTGAATACTTTGATGTGGTGGACAAACACCGTGCTCGTGGGTTTTCTCGGGGTTCTCCCGTTTCCTCCCACTTTCTTCATTCCACCATTTCACTCATCTCTCATCATCACCGTCCCCTTTAGCCTAACCGGCATAACCGTGGGACGTAAAACTCAAAGATTTCATTTCATTTCATTTTGGATAGTTTGATTTCATACTTAAGAAATGTAAGTTTATAGGCAATAAACAAAGGTGTTTTAAAAAAGAAAAGTTGATAGCTTTTTGGGTTGGTAGCTCAGAAGGATTTAAAAACGGTAATGTAGTTCAGAAGTTGTATAATTTTGGCGACCACCTGTCTATAACGATCATAGTTAAAACCGGAAGTAGTTGATTTTCTGTCACTTCCGGTATAATTAGAAGTTAGAATGTGAGTAAAGTACTGTTTGAACACTTAATCCATTGCATAGAAACAGCTTCTTCCTATCTGATACCGTTTGAACTCTACAACAATCAACGTTCCACCCGAAAGTTTTAACTTCCACTTCATTTTCAGTAAATAGATTAGAATGGAAATGGGATATGTTCTTGGAACGTTTAATTTATTACAGAAAACAGCTTTTTGCTATCTATTATGCTTTTATTTTATAACATGATGATCAACGTTAAAACTTGAAGTGGTTGATTTCTCTCATTTCTGATTTGAATAAATGGTTAAAAAAATAAGGTGGTGTCTATTCTTTGAAAACTTAACCTACTCCAAAGAAACTGCTTCTCATTATCTCTTATCATATTTGCTTTATATGTGAATCAATATTAAAACTGAAAGTAGTAGTGGATTATGATTGGACAATTTAGTTCTGGTTAATGAAGTAGGTATTGAGATCTGTCTCTCAGATGGACGGACGGACAGGGTAAATATATAAAAGAATTTTGGTGAATCAAATTCTTTGAAAAATTAACCATCAGCAACAAAAGCAAACATGTTGGAAAGGAAAGGGAAGAAGTTGTATATAGCTTCTATTTAAAATACAGAATATTCGCTAACATCGCCCATCAACAGATCTCCGAAACCATTAGGTGTGGAACTATGAAATTTTGTGTAAATATTGTCCTTCACCTAGACTGTATACGAGAATAAGACAGGTTTTGCCAAATACAATTAGTAAGCGAGAGGTCTTGAATGATCTCCTGTCGTCCTTCAACTCTCTTAAACTATGAGGCGTAGAACCTTGGAATTTCGTATAAATGTTCTCTCTTTACACAATAAAGTTACAGATACGATAGAGTTTTGAGCGATGTGACGCTAAAGAAAGACAGGGGGGATAACGGTTAGAAGGCTTGAGTGGCGTTTTTTTGTTGTTCACCGAATAACAGAAATTTTCAGGTAGGGCCTAAAAATATTGTATATATATTATCTTTACACCCTAGGCTCCAGATTACACGAGGTTTTGCGAAATGCGACCTCTAATAGAAGAATGGACGGCTTTTCATTTACCTCGTTCACCATGGATTCGAAGCTACTGAGCGCAGAACTATCAAAATGAGTGTTATTTATTTGCAAGTATTCAATATCAAAGACGGAAAAGAATGGGATAAAGGGCCAAGAAGAAATTAAAAATATCAAAGAGTAATCCATGAGCACATGCGTTAGTACTCCGGTACTTGGTTAGAGCTCCTCCGTGGCTAAGTGGTTAGCATACGCGCCTTTGGCGTGGGAGACCCGGGTTCGATTCCCGGCGGGAGCTCATGTGGTTCGGATTCCACGTTAATCAGTAGGTCCACGTCTCATATAGCCTCGCTGCTGAAAGGGACGCTAAACTAAAATCAACTCAACTCCGGTACTTGGTTCGTGAAAAACCTACTTAGGGTCCGATTGGAACCTGGATCTCTTGATTTCGAACAGTCAAGAATAGATGCTAGTTTATGCTTGCTTGGTAAATTAATTTATGCAAAATTTAAATTTAATCGGAGGAAACTGTTGTATTTTAGAGATTAGTATTAAAAAGATCATAGAAATTCATCTATTAGGTAAAGCAGTGCGTTTTGTTTCACATGGACTTCAAGACTTTCAAAGTTCATTACGAAATCGGAAGTAGGAGATATACTAATTCTAAATCTTTATTAATAATAATAATGCATGTATGATATCAACTTTTTGTATAGAAAGCAGTGACCTAGAATACCAAATTCTGTATAACTTTGGATATATACTAGTTCTAAATCTTTTGTTATAATAATAATGTACGTATGTTATCAACTTTTTGTATAGAAAGCAGTGACCTAGAATGCCAAATTTTGTAGACAGATAGATTTTTAGCAGATCTAATCACTTGCGAAGCTTTTTTTCTTTCAGATTTTCAGCTCGAAAGAGTAGGGGATTAAAACTTATGCACTTGTTTTTGTATTGAACATTTACTTATTTTATTCCGGAACGCCGTGCTTATCTGCAACCCTCATAGTACCCTTGCAGGTTTACATAAAAAGACAGGATAAAGATTTTGCTATTTCTTACTGTTAGCGACTGACGGGGGCTTACATAAAAGAAGAGGATAAATAATCGGACAATAGAATGGTTTTGAAGATATTCCTTTAAGTGGTTTCATTTTCTTTCCTTTTATTCAGCTTTTGGATTAAGACCCAGCAACGACAAATGCTTCTTAAGATAGAGTAGAACGATAAGAATGCAGATTTAACAAATCCAAGGGGTGCTGAATCCATGTTTGACAAAAAATCGATTTTGTTACGGATTTTCTGTACTATCTGTCGACAGATAGACGAACAGGTAGACTTGTTCTAATAATAATTTCCATAACTAGCTATTCATATGATAGAGATTGTAAATATAAAGAAATTACTTTTTGTTTCACAACTGAGAAGAGATTCTGTCCTTGTCCCATCAGTCGCTTTGAGTGCATCCGGGTACTTTTCTTTAATTTGAAGACTGTTCTGTCAGCCATAGTTGTAGATTGGAATGTGAATCATATTTACTTTCTCACGTCATTTCATTCCCTCAAACTATAGCTTTATTATCTTGAGAAAGAATGCGGTGCCATTAAAGAGACACAATCAGTTACGGAAAATATACTGTAGTAAGGAAATAAATTGAGCTATTTTCGTCTCCCTTTCTCATATATATCTTCTTCTCTTTTTACTAGAAAGAAAAATGGCTCTTTATCGATTGAGTAATACAATTATATCACCATCATTATTACCATTTATCGTGGGAACTCGTATAGAAAGTAATTATATCCACATGTATTAAACGCTTTGCGTGTCTTAAGTAATCGATAGAGAACCAGGCTAAAGTGCTTTTATCTTCAAGTTACAAGTGGTTATATTACACAGGGCTTTGTCTGCCAGTCGCCGACACGTTACTAATGAGGTAGTCACAAATGGTGAGGATGTATGTGTGTGGGGGGGGGAGGTGAATGTAATAGGCGTTTGAATATGAGCATCTGTCTGCTGAGTATATGAATGTGTATATATCCATGTGTCTTTGTGAATTGGAGCATTGTATATACAAAGCACTAATGAAAGTCAATAGTCTCATAATTATGTTAGTACAATTACTGTCACAATATGTGTATGTAGTGCATGTAGTCGTACCTACTGTGAAGAAAATGTAGCAACAAACTTCAAGAGAGTTCTTTATTGGAACAGGAAACAACAAGTATATTCAATATATATATATAGGTTCAAATAAGCCTATTTAGAAAGATAAAGACATTGAAACGCATTGAAACACTACAATATTGAGATATCAAAATGTCAAAAGGTTGTAACTTGAACTAAGATAACAGATCTAATGAAAGTTGAAGGCAAAATATAAAAAGGGAAAGAAATTACATACATTAAAAAGAAAACAGAAAAGGACTCATGTAAACGCCATTGTCATCAGATCTATGTTGAATAAGTACTGTGGAAACCATGTATACTTTATTTTAAAAAATTGCAAAAGTTAACAAATGGCAGTTTTGTGCAGATACGTATATTCACCCAAACGTCATTATCATCCAACAGATTTTTAAGAGACTTCAAGGAAAAGGAGGAGGTTCTCGATTCATTCGTTTATATAGATAGATAGATAGATATACATATAGTTATATATATAAACACACATTGAAAACAATATACATTATACATTAACAACTCGGTGACAGCCATTTTGCTGATTAAAGTAACATGTAAAAAATACAAATTAAACAAAATACACCTACACCATGATAACCATCATTACTTTCTCTTGAATGTATTTCTGTAATCAGCAGTTTCACTACTACATTTGCAGAACAAGCAACACGAAACTTCCACTTTCCGATAATGTACATTTTACGCAAGTGCATGCTCCAACAATGTCTAATGGAAAAGGAATAATTAATTTATTGGAATAAGGACATTGTCCGAAATTTCAAACTTGAACTAATCAGGATTTAAAAATGTCACAATACCCTTCAAACACTGTGTAACAAATGTCTGTAGTAAAACACGCGCAACAAGTAGCATCTGGCACACTTGCTGGTTGGTGGAAGCTTCTTAATGATTGCGTTTCTACCGTGCAAATAAAGTCATAGTCTTAGTTCATCCACAGTCTACAAAAAGAACTTTCACTTTATCACTTGTACAGGTACTGTTCCGTTCGTTTCATAGTCATGAATGTTATCGTCAACTGATAACTCACCAAAATTCATCAAGTATAATTCTGGCTTCCTTTGAAGCATTGATTTCTTGTTGCCAATCTTCCCGTCCATATTTTGATGTATAATCTATTCCCGTCAATGCATGAGCTGCTGGAACTGTAGATGTAAGTCATGTACTAGCACATTTGCAGTAGTGTGGACAGGAATTAAGCTTGTTGCACACCCTGTGTGTTTTACAGTTCCTATTCGTATCCAAATTTATCGAACACCTAACACAGATAATGTTACCTACTGGTACCAGGCCTGTACTACAGTATCAATATCCACATTTACAAGGACTAAAGTCGTACGCAAGAATTTATTTCAATTTTTTTTATAAATTATGTTAAAGTTTTTAAAATTAACCCTAAAATTATAGTAAATTTACAGTAAAGTAGGGCTTTCAGGGGGGTCTGACTACTATGAGCCCCCCCCCCTCTACATGGGTTCCTGATAAAGACCATTCTAATGAATTTCTGCATGTTTTGCATGCTGTATCATACGAAAGTCTCCCTCTTTTATTGATCTTGCTTTAGGTTTGGATGATTACCTTGTAATCCATTTCGATAGAAAGTGCGCTTAGAGAAGATACCACGAACAGGTCATGAAAATACGTTAAGTGCAACAACCCTTTTGACAGAATTCTTAGTCAACACTATTGTTAGAAAATTTAAAATACTTTTTGCCAAAAGTAATTTGTTCATTGCTGAAGGCCAGAATGAGCTAATTTGAACTGAAAACTTAGGTAATTGTAAACACTCCAATAACTGAAGTACTTTTGTCTAATTTGACTTCAGAATATTTAAAAGAGCTCGACATAAGCTCATGGTAATTCCGAATAATTCACATCAATGTTAAACAGTGCCTTGTAGACCTTAACAAAAACAGGAGGCATTGAAGTATTATGCCAAGAATTTTGTAAAGTCTGAGCGTTGCACTATTTGTCTTGCAAGATGTGATCCAAGTCTTTTAATGACTCTCGAAGCAAATAGTGCAGTCCGCAATAGGGTTGAGTTGATTTTAGTTTAGCGTCCCTTTCAGCAGCGAGGCTATATGAGACGTGGACCTACTGATTAACGTGGAATCCGAACCACATGAGCTCCCGCCGGGAATCGAACCCGGGTCTCCATCGCCAAAGGCGCGTACGCTAACCGCTTAGCCACGGAGGAGCTCCAGTCCGCAATAGGGTCACAGCTTCTATCTACTTGAGCAATTTCAACTGATAGGGTAGATGGGTTAAAAATTTATCGTATATTGTTCTCTGCATGTTTCGAAAATGCTTTCCGGAACCCAGGTAATCCTGAAGCATCAATTTCTCGTCTCTGTTATTGACCTTGTTAGCACCTAACTCATACATATTAAGTTTGTATCGTAGATAGGCCTAACTGACCTTGAATCCACACTCTCTGCTTGTTAGCTTAATTTTTATACCAGAGATAATTGGATGAAAAACTATTTGTTTCTGTAATATCACAATTAGCAACTGATTTTTTCTCGTGATCGTGACGCAGAAGATAGGAAGGCATGCAGCTATCATGACACACAGCATCTTCTTTCTATTGAAGACAGCAGTGAAGAGATATTTTTTTACGAGAACACAGAATCACGATCTACAAACAAAAAAAATAGAATTGAATCATTCATTGAATCCTTCGTTATCACAGCAGCTCCTTTGATCATCTTTCTTAAATTTCCTGATGTCACAACGTTGGTATCTATTATAGTATATTGCAAATTAGGTATCTCTTATTTCTTGTGGTATTTATTGGGGACACAGACGAGTGTTCTCCTTAGACAATTTCATATATTCAATTGTCATGTGCGATCAGTTACAAAGCATTTATAACGAAGAAACGGTCATTACTCGCTTACATAATAATAAAAACTATAAACATCGCATTTCTATATATCAATTCTAAATTCAAAAATCTAATTGAAAATGAATAGAAAGAACGTCAACTTATGTTCTCCACTACTCATGTATTACCTTAAGTATAATGATTTATTATTATGTATATAGGATATTATTTCTTTACGAATTTCGGTTTTAGGAATGTGGCTTGCATTAGCAAACTACTGGTGTCCAAAATTTCCAAATCGGGAAATTTACACAATACCCAAAATATTCTTATATCTCTGCTTCTTTCACAGCCAGACCGAGTTAGGAGCGGTTTTGATCCCGAGTTATAAATACACATAGTTGCACTCACATCACGCCTCATATCTCAGCCTCCTACGTCACAAACCAATGAGCAGGTACCAATGAAAACTGTGTGAGACGGTGAATAGAATGGCTTGTGAATCATAACTCTAAGAGCACGTTACAGCGAAATTTTCGATATTCATTTTTCCCTTTTCGATTTTTCTATCTCGAATCATCCTTCATTCTTCATAGAACAGCGATTTTATATCGAGTTTGGCGATTAATTTTCCTCACTCAGAGGTAAATGAGGATTGGTAGCAAAAATTAAAAATTTAACATTCAGATTCAAAAAATAATTAGTTACAAACTGCTTTCAAAATGAAATCCTAAGGGCCTAGCACATACCGCTGAAAAGAAAAATCAGTGCAGATTTGCTGTACGGATCCACATATTTGTAAAATTTACAGGACAAATCGAAATTTGTTATGTTTGTTACCTTTGAGATGCTTATCTACGTAGAAATACGAACCCATTAATCATATAAAAAGAGAAGTGAAATGAAGTATCTGAAGTCAGTGTACTAACTCATGCCACGCGCGCATAGAAGTGCACGAGAGTTAAGGAATCCACACATTTCTGAAATTTACGTTAGTAATGTGTTATGTTAGTTTGGAAGACAAATATACAATCATTATAAACATATCGGGATATTACCTGTAACGTCCATAGTAACGTACAAATGCATAATCCAACACGTAAGGTAAATGACTTATACCATAATAAGTATTTACACTATCTCCGTTTATGTGTATATTCGCGCTGAAAAGGACACGCGACAATATGTGAATAAGGGATGATGTATATATGAAAAATGAAATCGCCATCTCAGCTCTGCCCTCTTCCCGACGAGGACGGTCCGCTATGTGGAGGGGGTAAGGTGCACAGTAGATGACGCAGTTTTCTTGTCTACACTCATAGTTTGCGTGAATTATTATTGTATAAATAGAAACAAAAATAAGTGCTGTGTGCTGTGAATCGCTGTCATCATAGAGTTGAGCCTTCTCGCACAACATTACCTCTCTCATCCAACAAAGAAATACACTGTTCCAGCAGTTTGTTCTCACTGTAAAAGAGCTCAAAGTTAAAAACTGCAAATTACAAAATTAACTTTCTGTTTGCAATACTTGTAATGACAGTCACCCTACTTATTCCTACCAGTGTAAAATCAAGCCTAAATCTCTACCTGACAAACTCGAGGCTGTTATTCCAATATGTCTACATGTCCTCTACATGTACCAATGTCTCAAGCGGAAATCAAACTTTACTTCTACCTCCTCCAATCGTAAAAAAAACACCCTATAATCAAGCCTAAATTGCTACAAAATGTACGAGCATTTACAGTGTATTAATGCTACAAAATGTACGAGCATTTCTATTTCAGTGTGACTCTTCAAAAGCTGCAGTGAAAATTTTTCATCTTCATATGGCAGCCACTTATTCAGGCCTTTATTCGCATTTTCATTTTCACCCTGAATCTAACAACCATGGAGAGGAACAGAAATAGGAAAGTCGTCAAACTGCTCTTTGCTAATATTCGTTCGCTTCAAACTAACAGAGTTCTGCTCGAAACCATTACATCATTGCATGAAGTCGACTGCATTGCGCTCAACGAAAGTTTCTTTAAAATATCAGACCGTTCTTGTTTTTCACATTACCATCTGTTTGGATCTGATCTTCCTCACAACATTTCGCGTGGTGAAGCACCTATTGCCGTTAAAAACGAATTACCTTTTTGTTCCATCATACCAATATATTCTGATCAATATTCTGAACAATTATCACAACAGTATATTTAACAGGACTTCTCTCACTCTGGCAACTATTTATGTCCGCTCCATTCAACCTTTACCTTATCGTTTTATGGAGCTATATTGTTTTAGCAGACATTAATTACCATTCTCGAACTACCGCACAACAACAGTGTTTCCAGGACTTTCTGCAAATTACCCGCAGATCTTGCATTGTTCTACCTCACCACACTCTTTCTGAAAGTAATAAATAACACGCCTGATGTCATAGTCAGTACCAATCAATTTACTAAATCTAACGCGGAGGTACTCAGGTCGGTAGGCAGCGATCGCGTACCCATTCTTCTTACAGAAATTCCATCCGGTACTCACACAACAGATCCACGAGTTTCGATCTAGCCTAGCCGCATAACTGTGGGACGTAGAAGTTAAAGATTTCATTTCATTTCACTTCACTTTTTCGTGTAGTACCGAAAAGTGGCTTATATTCCATTCAGCGTAGTTTAATTCCGTATACTCTCAAATTTCTTCACCGATCTCACGAATATTTAGACAAATACAGGAAGACCAAAAATCACAACTTTCTACTGCTACATTGCCAATTCCAGCGAATAGTCAAACATTATATCATCGCTCGAAAGCGATTAGATTGGCGACCTTCCTGTAATCAATTACCCAATGAAACTAACTCAACAAAATTCTGAAAATTCACGCCTTACTGATCAGAAACACGGATCACAATGTCCTATTTATGTCACTAGTAATGTCCTTACCACCGATGTAGAGAAAACAACAGCTTTTTCTAATCATTTTGTAGTAGTTTTCACCCCTTATTCTACTCTGCTCTTTACACATCCATCTCATAGTCACATGACCAGATTTGGCTATACTAGCTAACCGTTGTTTACACCTGCCATAGAAAATCACCTGATGTTACTGAACTAAACTTGATGTTTTTTTTTAAATTTAAATACTTCCAGTATACTCCTAAAAATTGTAATAAAGAAATAACAACCATTTTAATATATATTCAAATAGAACTGAACAAGCTACACAAAATTTGCAACCGATCAGTGAAGACAGCACCTTACTAGAGCTTGTGGTTTGAGAGATGATATTCTCAAAAGAATTGGCATCAAACATATAAACGTCCACAAACATATAAACTTTTCTTCTCTGAAAGCGGGCGTAAAACTCTAACAGGGTGCTAACCGAGGGATAGCTTAAAAACAATAAACTTTTCTTGACCAGAAAAATATAAATCTAGCATTTTAATATATAGATTGCTAATTTTCTGAAGAAGCAGAAGAACGATAACTTCTTGTGTAATTATAAAAGGAAAAATAAAATAATCGCGGAAAAAAAAACAAATGGAATCTGTCAGACTCTACCAGAGTGGAAGTGTTTTCACTAGATTAATTAGGAGTTAAATACATTTTTATACTGACCAACCAGTAACAATAGACTTTTTACATTTAGGTTATTCAACAAAATTATTCACTTTAATTTCTTCTTTATGAAATATCAAAACTATTTTACTCCAAAGTAAACACCTTTTGTAAGCGAATAGTGCATTGTTTTATATTATCAAATTTTACAATAACTGGAGTCAGATTACACATATTCGTTCCTCTAATTGCTTTACTCGCATGTTTTATCGATTGTATAGATTTTAATGAGTTCATGGATCGTTTACACGTATTTCAAAGTTCTAATTATGCACGAATTTCGACACAGGCTTTCACTTCTTCTAAATAAAGGATGAAGCACATGTATAATTGGTATGAGTATATTTATAATTGAATAATGTTTGTAATTGCTAATTAACGACACAAAAGAGAAATTCATTGTAAAATACCATTGCATTTTTATTTAATTTCAGAAGAGCCATAATAAAATTTCCCTGATACAAAAAAAAAAAAAGTTTATAATGATGGATCATTTAAACTTCAAGGTAACCTATTCAATCATTTGTTATCTTCCGTCGTTGTTTTATCAAAACATAATTGCCTATATTTGTTGCAGATTATTGTTGTAAACACAATATTGTATGGACATTTAATTTACTTCCTAAATACAATATAATAATATTTTCAGAGTATGAATTATTGTTTTCAATAAGAAATGTGGCAACATATTCCATTGTGATCATATTGTTCAGGTAGAGAAGGTCAATATATATCATCATACGAGGAATGTTCATAAAGTTCATATTCTGCTTCCCGAAAACTTTCTCAGATTTCAAAATTGGAAAATGAAATGAAATCTTTAGTTTTACGTCCCATGTTATGCAAGTTAGGCTAAAGGAGATGGTGATGGTGACAAATGAATGAAATGGTGGAATGAATAAAGTAGGAGGAAATGGGAGAACCCCAAGAAAACCCACGGGCACGGTGTTTGTCCATCACAAAATTCACACGGCGTGAGCTTGGATCGAACCAGGGACCCCAAGCACCGGAGGTGAACAGTCTACCACTGAGCCACCGCGCTCCCTTATTTCAAAATTGGATTTGATTTCTATGTTGAGGGAAGGTTGGTACTTGGTTTGGATACAAACACGAACAGTAGTTCGCATTTGAACTTAAACAATAGCACTGTTTCACATAGTTCCGGTGCTCGAAAGAAGTGGTTAATTAATATATGTTTAAATCCAGTTTAAACTAATGTTTCATAAGTAGTGCGGGAAAACAGTGGCTTACTAGTAGAGCGCATATCTCTCGTGCAATCCCAGGTCTTGTGAGTTTGTGGTAAATAATATCGAGTCCAATGTTTTCTTGGGACTCTCCGATCTCCTTCCACGTTTCAATTCCACCAATTTTTTCATAGTCATTCCCTTGCAGTAATCATCCGTCTCATTTAACCTTATAGGGTAAAATTGTGGGACATTAAACTAGAAACTAAATTTCATTTCATTTATAATTAGTGTATCCAGCACCCAAGGCACTAACATTTCTGTTCCTGTGTTCATTTATAACACCGCAAAAAATAAAACAACTACTTTTAGACACAGTAGGACACTTTGCAGATTACCAACACTGTTTGAACATCTATAGACTACACATATTCACCCCTTTTAGGGGCAGTGTTATCACAGTCATCACTCTGTTTTCGAACTGTTTGCGGAGAATAAGTGTATTAAATATGTCATATTAGATACTGGTTTTAGAGAATGAAAGCCTTTGGGCACGCGAAGCACACTTTATAAACACTATTTCATCAATTTTCCCCTCAACATCTGTACTAAAAGTGTTAAAATGGTGTTTTATTTATTTATTTATTTTTATTTTTTATTTTTTTAATTTTTTATTTTTTTTAATTTTTTTTTTTTTTTTACAGTGAAGGCAAGGTGACATCAAGCTGCAAAGTGATTAACGTTGATTTCTGTGCTGTGGTTATACACTTCCCGTAGAAAGGATTTAACACCACTTCAGACCTATGATGAAATAGTACAAACATTGATCATAATGATAAGACCTCTGTATACTCACTTTACTAAGAAATGGAGTAATGAAATTATCATGAAGAGCCATGCAATAGTATATATCCTTCTAGATGTTCAACATCCATTAGTATACCAAACATCCAACTCGTTAAATAAAATTACTCCAAGTGATCGGCTTAATGAGCTCACCCATCTGAAAACAAGAAAAAGATTGCTAATAAAACTTCAACTGACCAAAGCACTATACATATTTTAAGATTATATATTTGTGTTACAGTTTCGGCTATTTAACACAGCCTTCCTCAGACACATTATGAGAGAAATATCCAATTGGGACAGCTTATATATAATCTGGATGCAAGACACGCCCACTTTCTCTTTACAAAACGTAAACTTTTAATTGGCTCAAAAAGTAAATGTTTAATTACTGTAGTCACTTTCTCCTTTTGCGCACTTGTTATGAAACTCTCAATTAGGTGTTTGTCAATTACACTTTCTATTCGATATTGCCCATCTTCTGTTCTCCGTAGTGCACCTACTCCAACAGCTCGTGTTGATCCTTTTAGTTATTTTGTTATATTTTGTCTATCATAGGCTAGAAAGGAGATAGAAGAAGGGAGGAAAATCAACTTCATGGACATGACTATAGAGAAAATAGGAGGAAAATTCGAAACGAGATGGTACAGGAAAGAATGCAATGCCGGAATATACTGCCACAAGAGGAGTGACGTAGACAGGGGAATTAAGAACAATTTTATGCAGAACATGAAAAAGAGAATAGAAATGATAGATAGTAACGAAGAAACAAAGAAAGAATACATAGAAATACTGTGCCAATTATTAAAGGGAAACGGATACAGAAGAGAAGATTTAGAAGAAAGAAAGAGAGGAGGAAGCAGAGAAAGAAGGAAAAGGATAGTTTGGTATTGAAAGTTGAGGCGAGAAAACGGAGATCCTGAGGAACCTGTTGAGGAAGGAATGGATTAAAACATACAGGAAAGGAGGAAAGAGGATAATAGACTTAGTGAGAGAGAAAAGAAAGAAGACAGAAAAGGAGATAAGATCAGAAGAGGAAGGAGTATTGTACCAGGTTAATTGTAAAGAATGCGATATGAAGTACATAGGGGGAACAGGAAAGAGATTAGAACAAAGGAAAAAACAACACAAGGATGATTCTAGACTAAAAAGAGAGAACAATGCAATATATAAACACATTAAAGAAACAGGACATGGGATAGATTGGGAAGAAATAAATGGAATAGAAAGGGAGAAAAGGAGTGTGATAAGAAAGTGGAAAGAAGCCCAGTGGATTATTACCAAACACGGGAAGGAGAAGTTGATGAATTGGTCTAGTGGAATAGAAAGTGTAATTGACAAACACCTAATTGAGAGTTTCATAACAGGTGCGCAAAAGGAGAAAGTGACTACAGTAATTAAAAATTTACTTTTTGAGCCAATTAAAAGTTTACGTTTACAGTAATTTTAAAAAAATTACATTTTAGAGCCAATTAAAAGTTTACGTTTTGTAAAGAGAAAGTAGGCGTGTCTTGCATCCAGATTGTAAATAAGCAGTCAAAATTGGATATTTCTCTCATAATGTGTCTGAGGAAGGCTATGTTACACAGCCAAAACTGTAACACAAATATATAATCTTAAAATATGTATAGTGCTTTGGTCAGTTGGAGTTTTATTAGTAATTAAGAAGAAGATGTAACATGATAATTTTCGTAGACCCGATTTTCATGAAACACTGTGTGTTTTCAAAGCGGCTTTCTAATTAAAAGTGTTGCTTCAGGATACAAATCACTCAAACGTAATGAATGGGGGAATTCTTTTAATCATAAAAAGATATGTTAACGATTATTTAATTTTATAAAACAAGGATTGTACTATCTTTCTGACTCGTGATTATCCCCATCGACTTTACATTAATCAAGATAAGGAGTGAATCCATCGCAACTTTTAAGAAATGTTTCAGTGTAACTTCAGTGTTTTTTTATTTATTTGTATTCGATTTTCGTGAAATATGTATATTTTCTATTAGGTTTCAGAGTAGCCCATATTGCTTGTTGTTATACTCGGTCAGGAATTATGATATAATTCATCAACTCTGTTTTTTATTATTATTATTAAAAAGAAGAAGAATAGGAGAAAGTCCTTTACTCGTTCGACTGTGCACAATATTACTACTAGGGATGACCACAAAGTTCCGGTTCCGGCGGAACCGGTATCGCAAGAAATCGGTTCTTGGAGATGCTGTTTTCAGAACCGGATCCGTGAAACCCGGTTCCGGAACCGGTTCCAGACCTGGATATAAAAACCCGGTTCCTGAACCGGATCCGTTCAGAGCAGAGAACCGGTTCCGGCCGTCCCTTCTTACTACAGAGTTAGGATAGGATTATGACTCCTTTCTTTTGTACAGTCAATGACAAAAGAGACCTAGAAAAACAAATCACTGAAGAAAGCAACGTTTATTTTAAAATAATAACTGTGTGACAGTTTTGCAACTAACTGAACATATTGGCTTCATCAGACAGTTTCTAATGAAGCTAACATGTTAACGTAATCGGTTTTAAATGCAACATCGACTGCTATCCAAAGCCATAACTTCCGAGATGACGAGAAGGCAGGCGGAACCATTCCGGCTTTGTACATCTGCAACATGAATTAAACACTGAGGCAAGCTCTTCTTAAAACTCCAATGGTTAAAATGGAAAGCAGACGATATATATAGGATTTGGTGTGTATATATATATATATATATATATATATATATATATATATATATATATACACCAAATCCTACGGTTGAGTTAACAATGCTTCAATCAGGATTTATTGTCACCAGCTGCAAAAATCAGAAAGCTCACAATAACAAAGTAGGGATGAAAATAAAGTACCGCTCAACTTTGTACTTGACGTCTTCCACTGTTGGTTCTTTTCGTTCGCTGCTCCCTGTTGCCAGCTGGAATACTGTTGACTCCTGATGTAATTGTTACGATACGGGAATCAAAGAAATGCAATGTACGTACAATGAAGGCAAATCACACTTTTAAAGGGAATGGAGAAATGACGTTTAAATTTTACTTTTTCCAATGATTTTCCTCTTAAGAGCTGTTTAATGTAAAGAACATTTCATATCTTAAAAATACGTAACATTGAGTAAAATATGTAAAAATATGTAATATAAAACTTGTCTACGACATCCCTACTGACGTAATTCGTAAACATCTTTTCAATTCCACGTGTACATATAAATGAAAAAATATGTAATTACATAGAAATCCGAGCTCCACTGATCAGTACTGCATGAAAGCTTTTACGTTTGTGGCATGTGATCTTCCAATGATGGCAGAATACTTGTTATGATTCCAAATGTGTTTTTGTAATGAATATAGAGAGTGATTCAATGGGATATTTCACTATTTAAATAGTTATAAGTCTGCGTCCATAAATGCTAAATACAATCTTTATACACTGAAGTCAAGAGTTACGATTTCGATACATACAGATACAGTACATAATCTACCTTACATCCTTCAGTAGATCGATCATTTTTCTTTGTTGTCATACAACTATTAAAATGGAGTACACAATTCATCTGACACAAGAACAAAACAAACTGTTTCTGGAAGGTAATTTGGCCCTAAATCCAGATCAAATTTCAGAATATCTCCATTGGCCTCAGCTTTCATATCAAAGTGGTTTTTGTGCATGCCCATGGCAGCATACGTACTATATGTATTTACCATAAAGACATGGTCTCGCAACTATAGTTTCTAACATAATTTGTTTTTTAATCGGTATTAGTACACAAACGAATCAAAGGAATGAGCAGAATGTAAGTAAAAATTAAAAAAAACTTAGAAACTTACCTAAAATGTCTTCTACCCGATTTCCTGGAAAACTTTGCCTCAGGAAAGTCCCGTCGTAAGATTCAGCAATAGTCAGACAATATTGTTGCATCATTTCCCTTGATAACGCTTTTCCATTTGAGAAATATCCTGGTGAAAGCGTTCGTCACTAATGGCTTCAAGGTTATCCGGGAAGAAGTCCAAATGGTCGTTCAGGAAATGCAGTTTAAGTGAATGTTACATCCCATACGATTATATGGGCTCACTAGGTTATGTACAATATCGGCATAATTCTCTTCCTTGTGGTTGTCTAAAAACTTCTTGCACACACTTACAAAGGACAGCCATGCCATTTTCTTATCATTATTCAACAAGTCAACAAAATTCTCATCATTCATTAATTACCTAATTTGCGGTCCTACAAATATACCTTCCTTTATTTTAGCATTTCTGATCTTTGGGAACTTCTATCGCAAGTACATGAATAGTGATGTTCCGTCCATACCTTCACAAAGTCTTTGATCAGTCCCAATTGAATGTGCAATGGAGGTATAAAAGTAACCTAGAAAGTTCTGCCGCTTTCTCATTCATAACTTTCGAACAACGATATGTCTCCTAAGACGTACCTGGAAGATTAAAAATAATCCCCATTAGCATCAACGACCTTTCCCAACGTCCTGGAAGGCCATGGGCTCCATCCCGGTAGAATTTGGTGGGTCGTAGTAGTAGTGGTCCGCGTATGCCCGAATGACTCATCCTCACTCTCTTTTATGACCGGGGTGAAAGGTCAATGACCTGGCCCGGGGTCAATGACCTAGGGGTACCTAGGACCACCCCCTCTAAATTTTGGCAGGGGTACCTTGGCCCACCCCCTAAATTTTGGCAGGGGTACATAGGACCACCCCCCTTAAATTTTGGAAATTGCCAAATCTAAAAATTTGGTATGGTAGCCTAGGACCATAGTATGTACCTCTATCAGTATTGGGTGTCTATGTCGTTCCCTTTTATGGGTAAAAAATTGCCAAAAATTCAAATTTCGGGGTTTTTTGACCTAATTTATCCCCTTTGATGAGGTGTTATTACCCTATATAGTTATATGGGCGTATACAGGGGTCCATTACCTTTCATAACATATGGGTATATTAATGCACCCCTTTAAATTTTTGGGAGGGGTACCTTGGCCCACCCCTTAAATTTTGGAAATTGCCCAATTTCAACATTGGGTATTATAGTATAGGACCCTAATATGTATTAGGTTAAATTTGGGCGGTCCACCTCATTCCCTTTTAGGGGTACAAAATTGCCAAAATATAAACGTAAGCAATACGTTATACCACGTGTTTGGTTTTTGGTCGATTTTATCCCCTTTGATGAGGTGTTATTATCCTATATAGTTATATGGTCATGTATAGGGGGTCCATTACCTTTCATAAGATATGGGTATATTTGTGCACTCCTTTAAAAATTTGGGAGGGGTACTTTGACCCACCCCTTAAATTTTGGAAATTGCCCAATTTAAACATTTGGTATTATAGTACCGGATCCTAACATGTATTATGATAAATTTGGGTGGTCCACCTCGTTCCCTTCTAGGGGTACAAAATTGCCAAAATTTTAGTACAACCACGTGTTTGGTTTTTGGTCGATTTTATCCCCTTTGATGAGGTGTTATTATCCTATATAGTTATATGGGCGTATACAGGGGTCCATTACCTTTCATAAGACATGGGTATATTAATGCACCCCTTGAAAAATTTGGGAGGGGTACCTTGGCCCACCCCTTAAATTTTGGAAATTGCCCAATTTAAACATTTGGTATTATAGTACTGGACCCTAACATGTATTATGATAAATTTGGGTGGTCCACCTCGTTCCCTTCTAGGGGTACAAAATTGTCAAAATATAAACGTAAGCATTACGTTGTACCACGTGTTTGGTCTTTTGGCCCAATTTATCCTCTTGGATGAGGGCCTATTACCTTATATGGTTATATGATTATGTATAGGGGTCTATTCCCTATCATAAGACATAGGTACATTTGTGCACCGGGAGGGATACTTTGGCCCACCCCTTAAATTTTGGAAATTGCCCAATTTAAACATTTGGTATTATAGTACTGGACCCTAACATGTATTATGATAAATTTGGGTGGTCCACCTCGTTCCCTTCTAGGGGTACAAAATTGTCAAAATATAAACGTAAGCAATACGTAGTACCACGTGTTTGGTTTTTTTGTCGATTTTATTTCCTTTGATGAGGTGTTATTATCCTATATAGTTATATGGTCATATATAGGAGTCCATTACCTTTTATAAGATATGGGTATGTTTGTACACTCCTTTAAAAATTTGGGAGGGGTACTTTGGCCCACCCCTTAAATTTTGGAAATTGCCCAATTTAAACATTTGGTATTATAGTACTGGACCCTAACATGTATTATGATAAATTTGGGTGGTCCACCTCGTTCCCTTCTAGGGGTACAAAATTGCCAAAATATAAACGTAAGCATTACGTTGTACCACGTGTTTGGTTTTTGATCTAATTTATTCCTTTGGATGAGGTCCTATTACCTTATATGGTAATGTATAGGTGTTCATTCCCTATCATAAGACATAGGTACATTGATGCACCCCGGGAGGGGATTCGGTATCATAGTACATGACTCAACATGTATTATGATAAATTTGGGTGGTCCACATCGTTCTCTTTTAGGGGTACAAAATTGCTAAAATATAAACATAAGCAATATGTTGTACCATGTGTTTGGTTTTTGGCCCAATTTCTCCCCTTTGATGAGGTTCTATTACCTTATATGGTTATATGGTCATGTATATAGGTTCACTTCCTATCATAAGATATGGGTACATTGATGCATCCTTTAAAAATTTGGGAGGGGTATTTTGGCTCATCCACTCGGTTTTAGAAATTGTTTAATATAAGCATTTGGTATCATAGTACAGGTCTCCAATATGTACCACTATAAATTTGGATGGTCCACATCGTTCCCTTTTCATAGGTAAAGAACTACCAAAAATCAAATTTCGGAGGTTATTGACCTCTATTTAGCATGTTATATGGATATGTACAGAGGTTTATTACCTTTATATGTTTATGTTCCCTTTTAAATTTGGGAATTATCAAATAACAAAATTCGGTAAACGTTTTCTAAGCCCCATTGTAGATGTTGATGTTCCTCTTATGGCCAAATATTCAAAATTTAAATGTTATTGACCGGCTTTATTATTATTGAATAAGTACAGGATTTATTACTTTTTCATAAGACACAGGTGTATTTGTGTACCAATCTTAAATTTTGGAAGGGGTACATTTCTTATTGTCGTATCAATAATTGGTAATTGGATAGTATTTCATTCGTTGGGTAAATCATTAGGATCACGTGATCGGTTATTGACCTATGATGGGATTAGGAGTCCAGGACATTGGTACATTGAAACTTTGTAGGATAATTTGATAATGCGTCATTGGTTTTGATTATTCCCGCCAAATATAAACGTAAGCAAGACGTTGTACCACGTGATTGTCCTTGATGAGGTAGTGTACAGGGATTCATTTCCTTTGTTGTGGTACTTCTTAAGTTTGAGTACACACACACACTTCTAGAAAACAGTTGGTTCTACTCAGGTAAACAATTGACGGACATTATTGACCTTATTGAACATATAATGATATGATTAACTCTAAGACTTAGGTATATCAAGAGAAGTATTCTTTAAATTTGGGAATGGTGATAAACAGAATTTTAACATAAGGTGTGAAATTTGAAACAATACATTGAACTTTAGTCACAGCTCATAGTCTAAGATCATTGGTGGTGATTGATTTGAA
>NW_027656680.1:0-69495 GCF_964235325.1 Thermobia domestica
GTCTGAGATTTTCTCCCTTCTTCCCCCCCCCCCAAAGCAAATGTCAAATGACTCTTGTGCTTCATAGTAAGACATCATTATAAGAGATTTATAACATACATAATAGCATCTATAGTTCAAGACAGTCTTTAAATCAAGTTGATCCATCTGAGTCATTTGTGTTCCTCGTGGAGTTCTAATTTTCATTCTAACGCAGCATACAAACTGTATTTCCTTCATTTCAGACCAGCGTCTCATCGCAGCACAAATTACGGAAGTTTTGTTATTGCCCAGTAGACAAGCTGGAACTGGAATTGAGCCAATACAGTGAATCGACACAGACAGACAGACGCTGTGTCTATTCCAGCGGTTACGACCCGAGTCATAAACAAAGACTAATGCGTCATTGTTTTCGACCAAGAAAGAAAAAGAAAAGAATGCAAATATTTTTCTTAAAATTATTAATGCAAGTTTTTAATTGATTATTTGAAATAATAATAATCGATAGTTCTCGGTATCTTTGAAATACAGATAGTCCTCGACAAGGCGACTCATGTAAATAGCTTGTTCCAGTGCATTTTGCATTAAGTCGAAAATTCTGTAAATTGAATTTGTTTTTACAATAATTCCAATAATAAACATAAATTTAAATGTCATGTGGATCTTTGGTGACACGGAAGGATTCTATAACTTATAGATGAAATAAATAAAATATTTGAAAGTGACTATGTTTGTGATTTAATAACCTTTGAACTACAAGACCAATCTCGATCAAATTCTCAACATAGATGAGGTCCGGGCCTGGGATGGTTTTTGTCATTTTATTTTGACGATGCAACTTAAGGGAGGGGATATATATAAAAATGATCGAAAATGACTGATATTAGTGTCGAATCCATAGTTTTCGGGGTCGCTCAGGTAAACAGTGAGATTTTCGATGCCGTTTAAATCCAAATTCAGCCCCCCATTAGTACTCGTAAGGGAGAATGGCGACATGTAAAAATAATTTAAAATGACCGATATTAGTATCGAATTCATAGTTTTTGGGGCGGAGTCGCGGTGGCTCACTGGACCAGTTCATTTTACTACTTTTGCCTCCCCGCTGGTCTAGTTGATTAGCAGGTGCGCCTTTGCTGTACAGGGTCCCGGGTTCGATTCCCGTTGGGAGAGCTTTTGAAATTTTAACTGTACCCGAAATTAAAATTCCGCATGTTCCAGTGTTCGTGTATCTGTATTTATAGGTTACTGGTTAAACGAGTAAAAACGAAGTAAAAATCTAGTTCTGTAATTAGTAGTTAAGCAAGATAATGAGGCACGTTCGGTGAATCAGTTAACTTTGTATATATATTTTTAAAACTGGCAGAAAGCTCTCCTCTGGTGCACGGGATCCTTGGTTCAATCCCAGCTAGTGCGAAGTGAGCTTTGTGATAGCCAAACACCATGTGTGAGGGTTTTCTTAGAGTTCTCCCGTTTCCTCCCACCTTCTCATCATCACCATCTCCTTTAGCCTACCCGGCATAGACGTGGGACGTAAAACCTAATGACTTCATTTAGTTTTCATACTTTTTTGGGACACCTAAGTTGATTGGTGCCCTTTATGTACAAAATAAAAAGTATTCTCCCCGTGCTAAGAACGGGCATTCTGCTAGTAAATGAATAAGGGTATAGATTATGTATAGGCCCTATACATTTATAAAGTAAGACGATAAAAAATTGGACACGGGGATGGCTTTCTCGAAAATGGAAATGAGACGAGGAAGTATTTTTGAAAATCGAGGCGGGACGTTTACAAACAAATAAACGATCATGTTATTTGTTAAAAGTGGCACACTTGGATCAGTGTGTAGTTGCGCTTTTCATCTCAATTTTAGGATGCTAAATCCCACAGGATGATTTTTAAACACAGCCTATCTGTTCATAGGGTCACGAGGAAAACAATCTGAAATTTAAGATCAGAGATGGGCATCTTTCCTAACCTATATTAACACTCACTTTCAATCAATGCTCTCACACTCACACTCAGCTGCCCTCATTCTCAAATATTATTCACACCCTCACCCTCAATCGACTCCCCCACACCCAAACTCAGTCGACCTAGTAGTAGGGACCGACGTTGGCCCGAATGACTCATCCTCACTTTCTTTTATGACCGGGGTCAAAGGTCAATGACCTTGGTCCGGGGTCAATGACCTAGGGATACATAGGACCACCCCCTCTAAATTTTGGCAGGGGTACCATGGCCCACTCCCTAAATTTTTGCAGGGGTACATAGGACCACCCCCCCTTAAATTTTGGAAATTGCCAAATTTAAAAATTTGGTATGGTAGCCTAGGACCATAGTATTTAACCTCTATCAGTATTGGGGGGTCTATGTCGTTCCCTTCCATGGGTAAAAAAATTGCCAAAAATTCAAATTTCGGGGGTTTTTGACCTAATTTATCCCCTTTGATGAGGTGTTATTACCTTATATAATTATATGGGCGTATACAGGGGTCCATTACCTTTCATAAGACATGGGTATATTAATACACCTCTTGAAAAATTTGGGAGGGGTACCTTGGCCCACTGCTTAAATTTTAGAAATTGACCAATTTAAACATTGGGTATTATAGAATAGGACCCTAATATGTATTATGATAAATTTGGGTGGTATAACCTCATTCCCTTTTAGGGGTACAAAATAGCCAAAATATAAACGTAAGCAATACGTTATACCACGTGTTTTGGTTTTTGGCTCGATTTTATCCCCTTTGATGAGGTGTTATTATCCTATATAGTTATATGGTCATGCACAGGGGTCCATTCCCTTTCATAAGATATGGGTATATTTGTGCACCCCTTTAAAAATTAGGGAGGGGTACCTTGGCCCACCCCCTTAAATTTTAGAAATTGCCCAATTTAAACATTTGGGTATTATAGTACTGGACCCTAACAATGTATTATGATAAATTTGGGTGGTCCACCTCGTTCCGTTTTAGGGGTTCAAAATTGCCAAAATATAAACATAAGCAATACGTTGTACCACGTGTTTGTTCTTTTGGCCCAATTTATTTCCTAGGATGAGGTCCTATTACCTTATATGGTTATATGATTATGTATATGAGGTCTATTCCCTATCATAAGACATAGGTACATTTGTGCACCCCATTTAAAAATTTGGGAGGAGTACCTTGGCCCACCCCTTAAATATTAGAAATTGCCCCATTTTATACATTTGGTATAATAGTATAGGACCCTAATAGAGATTACTATAAATTTGGGTAGTTCACCTCATTCCCTTTCATGGGTACGAAATTGCCAAATTTTAATACAATCACGTATTTGGGTCTGGCTCAATTTATCCCCTTGGATGAGGTTCTATTACCTTATATGGTTATATGGTCATGTATATTGGTCCATTTCCTATTATAAGACATGGGTATATTGATGCACCCCGGGAGGGGATTCGGTATTATAGTACAGGACCTCAACATGTATCATGATAAATTTGGGTGGTCCACATCGTTCACTTTCATGGGTAAAAAAAATTGCAACAATATAAACATAAGCTATATGTTGTACCATGTGTTTGGTTTTGGCCCAATTTCTCCCGTTTGATGAGGTTTTGTTACCTTATATGATTATATGGTAATGTATATGGGTTCATTTCCTATCATAAGACATGGGTACATTGAGGCATCCTTTAAAATTTGGGAGGGTATCTTGGCTCATCCACTCAGTTTTAGAAATTGTTTAATATAAGCATTTGGTATCTTCGTACAGGTCTCAATATGTACCACTATAAATTTGGATGGTCAACCTCGTTCTCTTTCATGGGGTAAAGAACTACCAAAAATCAAATTTCGGAGGTTATTGACCCCTTTGATAAGGATTTAACACGTTATATGGGTATGTACAGAGGTTTATTACCTTCATATGTTTATGTGCCCTTTTAAATTCGGGAATTATCAAATAGCAAAATTCGGTAAACGTTTTCTAGGACCCGTTGTAGATGTTGGTGTTCTTCTTATAGCCAAATACTCAAATTTTGAAGGTTATTGAACTATTTTTTGATACGGCTTTATTATTGAATAAGTACAGGATTTATTACATTTTCGTAAGACACAGGTGTATTTGTGTACCAATCTTAAATTTTGGGAGGGGTACATTTCTTATTTTCATATCAATAATTGGTAATTGTTCTTAGAATTGGGTGGTATCTCTTTCTGTGGGTAAATCATTGTCAAATATTAGTATGATCACGTGATCAGTTATTGACCTATGATGGGATTAGAAGTCCAGGACATTGGTACATTGAAATTTTGTAGGATAATTTGAGAATTGACAAATGAAATTGCGTCATTGGTTTTGATTATTCCAGCCTATGGACCAAATATAAACGTAAGCAATACGATGTACCACGTGATTGACCTTGATGAGGTAGTGTACAGGGATTCATTTCCTTTGTTGTGGTACTTCTTAAGTTTGAGAACACACTTGCAGAAAACAGTTGGTTCTACTCAGGTAAACAATTGACGGACATTATTGCCCTTATTGAACATATAATGATATGATTAATTCTAAGACTTAGGTATATCGAGAGAAGTATTCTTTAAATTTGGGAATTGTGATAAACAAAACTTTAACATAAGGCGCGAAATTTGAAACAATACTTTGAACTTTAGTCACAGCTCATAGTCTAAGATCATTTGTGGTGATTGATTTGACCTTGAGCTTTAGAAATCTGATAGCTAACCTTATTGAATCTTATGACTCATAGTCTTAAGGGAATACATGCTACAACACTGAAATTTAGTCACAAGGTGATGTAATCTGACACTGACAAAGTTATTGTTGATGCAATTTGATTGGTTGATCACTATCTTTCGTGCTATCTGATTGGTTGATGATTTTCAAATCTTTGCAGCATTCAGTTTTAAGTTTTGTTTAACATTTTAAAATGTTGGTTTCGTTCAACATTTGCACTCACTGATAAATATGATCAAAACCTTTTATTTGTTAATCGAATAGTTAAAAAACCGGATAAAGTTTGACGGTTAACCGTGAAACGTAAAGTTTTTAGTTTGAAATTTTTTGTTTGAAACTTTTTGTTTGAAAATTCTTGCTTTCAAATTTTTGTTTGAATTTTTCGTTTCAGGATTTTCTTTGAAATTTTTTGACAACTTTTGTTTCAAAATTTTTTGTTTAAAAATTTTTCGTTTGAAATTTTTTAAATTTTTTTCGTTTCAAAATTTTGTTTAAAATTGTTTGAAATTTTTGTTTGAAATTTTTCATTTCCAAATTTTTTGTTTGAAATTTTTTGTTTCAAAAATTTTGTTTGAAATTTTTTTTTCAAAATTTTGTTTGAATTTTTTTCGTTTGGAATTTTTTGTTTGAAATTTTTTCTTTTGCAAGTTTTTTCGTTTCAGAAATTTTTCAAAATTTTGTTTCATAGATTTTTGTTCGAAATTTTTGTTTGTAAACTTTTTTGTTTGAAATTATTGTTTAGAAAATTTTGGTTTGACATTTTTTAAGTTTGTGCACTCATTAGTAAAGAACCGAAACTGTTTAGAACAAAAACCTTTGACAACATTGTTTTTCATGATGCAATAGTACACGTCAGAACATGATAATGCAACGTCATCAGTTTTGCATCATATATAAGTATCGTTCGAGTTAGTATTCATGATAACGTCATCATGGCTACTTGTCTGCAATTTCTAAACACACGTGATGTGATGAAATCATTTACCAAGATTCCTGATTTAAAACAGAATGTAGCTTATAGAATCTTAGCTATCCAAAAAATCCCTACAAAGTTTGGATTAAGAATCGTAGTGAAGCTTGAAAATGATAAGAATATAATTTTACTAGCAAGATACTTACCCATGGAAGCATCAAAACAAGAAGAGCTGCTGCGTTTCTTAAATACTGGATCTGTATCTTTATGTTATAAAGGATTCTTGGGTCGAAGTCATCAGTTTGAATTTAGTACACAGCCGGTTTCGTCAGCAATTGTGATGAAATCATAAATTCAAACGGCAGCACATTCCTGTGACGTCAGACGTAGCTGTATGCAGAATTCGATCTATGAATTTGGTTAGTCAGCATGACGTCAGCAACTGTGATGAAACCATGAATTCAAACGTCAGCACATTCCTTTCCAATGACGTCAGCAATAACAAATGAGCAAATACAGTGTCAGCCCATGAAATCATTTGAGCAAGTGCGTTTCAGGAGGAAAGATGTGTACTTCTAACGATAAAGAATTCATCTTCGCAAGCTATTATCCAATAAATATATTTCAAACAAAACATGTGATGATTGGTATCAGTGCTAGAACATTTGAACTTGTGATTCGATTGGGCAAAGCAGAACAATTTGGTGTACAACTGACCTGTGAAGAATGGCAAATATTATGTTCACGAATCGACCAAATGAATGATTATTTTCATAATGAGCTAAATGTGACCATAGTCAAATCATTAGGCTCAAATCATGAAGTGGTGCTGCGTACAGTCCTCGAAGAGAAGATGGTGCTGTTACGTAAAAAGAGTACATTGCATGTCCCTCGCAACATCGTGTATCTAACGCAAACGGAATGGAACAAATTCATCAACGTATTCCAGTGTGTAAAACATGCAGTGGAAGTGTGCAACAAAACAAGTATATTCCTGAAAAAGTACTATTTTGAAAAATGTGTTATGCATATTGTACAACATGTATCTAGATGTTGTGATGGTTGTCAACAACGTTTGTGGGTGCACACTTGTATTGATAAACAGTTTATTTGTGATCAAATGGACATTGAGTTTCCACCAATTGATATTGCAATAGACCTTAAAAGACTTCAATTGGAATTATAATTATATGCTAAAGACAAACTAGTGCAAGAAGTTCAAAATACATTGTATCGACAATATCCAAATCCTATATCTGGTATGGATGTATGCGGAGTGTGATTAAATGATCCATTTCAATGAATTGTGTTTTTCATTTCAAGTACAACCCCCATGTTCTGACGTGTACTATTGCACCATGATAAACAATGTTGCCAGAGGTTTTTGTTCTAAAGAGTTCCGGTTCTTTACTAATGAGTGCAAAAACTTAAAAATTTGAAACCAAAATTGTCCAAACAAAAATTTCGAAACAAAAATGTTCAAACAAAAATTTTTAAACAGAAAAAATTCGAACATTTTTAAACTAAATTTTCAAACAAAAAAATTTTCAGTTTTGAAACGAAAAAATTTTTAACAAATTTCAAACGAAAAAAATTCAAAATTTTGAAACAAAAAATTTACAAACAAAAAAATGTCAAACAAAAAATTTTCAAACAAAAATTTCAATCAAAAAGTTTTCAAACAAATTTCGAAATAAAAATTTTCAAACAAAATTTCAAACAAAAATTTTTGAAACAAAAATTTCAAAAAAAAATTCAAACGAAAATTTCGAAACAAATATTTTCAAACTAAAAATATAAAACGAAAAAATGTCAAACCAAAGTTTCAAACAAAAATTTCAAAAACTTTATAAATGTTAAAACAAAACTGAATGCATCAAAAATTTGAAACTCATCAACCAATCAGATAGCACGAAAGATAGTGATCAACCAATCAAATTGCATCAACAATAACTTTGCCAGTGTCAGATTACATCACCTTGTGACTAAATTTCAGTGTTGTAGCATGTATTCCCTTAAGACTATGAGTCATAAGATTCAATAAGGTTAGCTATCAGATTTCTAAAGCTCAAGGTCAAATCAATCACCACAAATGATCTTAGACTATGAGCTGTGACTAAAGTTCAAAGTATTGTTTCAAATTTCGCGCCTTATGTTAAAGTTTTGTTTATCACAATTCCCAAATTTAAAGAATACTTCTCTCGATATACCTAAGTCTTAGAATTAATCATATCATTATATGTTCAATAAGGGCAATAATGTCCGTCAATTGTTTACCTGAGTAGAACCAACTGTTTTCTGCAAGTGTGTTCTCAAACTTAAGAAGTACCACAACAAAGGAAATGAATCCCTGTACACTACCTCATCAAGGTCAATCACGTGGTACATCGTATTGCTTACGTTTATATTTAGTCCATAGGCTGGAATAATCAAAACCAATGACGCAATTTCATTTGACAATTCTCAAATTATCCTACAAAATTTCAATGTACCAATGTCCTGGACTCCTAATCCCATCATAGGTCAATAACTGATCACGTGATCATACTAATATTTGACAATGATTTACCCACAGAAAGAGATACCACCCAATTCTAAGAACAATTACCAATTATTGATATGAAAATAAGAAATGTACCCCTCCCAAAATTTAAGATTGGTACACAAATACACCTGTGTCTTACGAAAATGTAATAAATCCTGTACTTATTCAATAATAAAGCCGTATCAAAAAATAGTTCAATAACCTTCAAAATTTGAGTATTTGGCTATAAGAAGAACACCAACATCTACAACGGGTCCTAGAAAACGTTTACCGAATTTTGCTATTTGATAATTCCCAAATTTAAAAGGGCACATAAACATATGAAGGTAATAAACCTCTGTACATACCCATATAACGTGTTAAATCCTTATCAAAGTGGTCAATAACCTCCGAAATTTGATTTTTGGTAGTTCTTTACCCCATGAAAGAGAACGAGGTTGACCATCCAAATTTATAGTGGTACGTATTGAGACCTGTACGAAGATACCAAATGCTTATATTAAACAATTTCTAAAACTGAGTGGATGAGCCAAGATACCCTCCCAAATTTTAAAGGATGCCTCAATGTACCCATGTCTTATGATAGAAGATGAACCCATATACATGACCATATAATCATATAAGGTAATAACACCTCATCAAACGGGAGAAATTGGGCCAAAACCAAACACATGGTACAACGTATAGCTTATGTTTATATGTTTGAGGGGTGGTCCAATTTACCCCTCCCAAATTTTTCAAGAGGTGCATTAATATACCCATGTCTTATGAAAGGTAATGGACCCCTGTATACGCCCATATAATTATGTAAGGTAATAACACCTCATCAAAGGGGATAAATTAGGTCAAAAACCCCCGAAATTTGAATTTTTGGCAATTTTTTACCCATGAAAGGGAACGACATAGACCTCCAATACTGTTAAAGATACATACTACGGTCCTAGGCTACCATACCAAATTTTTGAATTTGACAATTTCCAAAATTTAAGGGGGGTGGTTCTATGTACCCCTGCAAAAATTTAGGGGGTGGGCCATGGTACCCCTGCCAAAATTTAGAGGGGGTGGTCCTATGTACCCCTAGGTCATTGACCCCGGGCCAAGGTCATTAACCTTTGACCCCGGTCATAAAAGAGAGTGAGGATGAGTCATTCGGGCCTACGTCGGTCCCTACTACTGACCTCTTCCTCAATCAACTCGATATTACACACACTCACTCCCCCTCACACTCAAATGTTGTCGATGCCCTCACCTTAATTCATTCACCCTCAATCGACTTCGTTGTACTCACCTTCACTCGCCCTCATCCTCATCTAGCAAAATCGGAGTGAGGGTGACCCTCTTGAGGTCAAAAGTGAGTGAGGGTGTCCATTTCTGGTTAGGTTCTTTGAAGTATTTCTTGTACTGATCGTAAAAGTCTTTGTCCTACGTTTCTACTTGCTCATGTAATACTAATTTGAGGATGATGAATAGAATGGAAGTATTTTTAAAAACACATCCGTCCATGAGGTCACGAGAAAAACGACCTTAAATTTGGAAACTTTGAGGATCCGCTTATACAGTCCCCAGCAAAAAACCTGCAAAATGAGCATGTAAGTTTATTGTGAAACGACAGAGTCTTTTGCTCCAAAATAAGTGTGCAGGAGAGGACGCCGAGGTTTGTCTGGTATGATTCGTGCCATTTAGACGTTATGTTGATTCCCTGCGCTGTTAGGTGTAGTTTCACAATAAACTTACATGCTTATGTTGCAGGTTTTTTGTGCGGACTGTACTAGTCGTAAAAGTGCCTACGCTTGGATATATTTCTAGTTGCACTAACTTAAGGTCGCTGAAACAAATTCAATAAAACAAATTTAAAACATACACGTGCATGGAGAGTGCCTTAAAAAGTGATCTCAAACTTGGGATATAAATACATAAATATAAATATCGGAATGTTGAAAGAATTTTTCTCATAATCATTCAACCAAGCGAATCTAGAAGATAAAAACTAAGGAAGGGGGTAGCCATAACCCAGTTTATAATAGGTATATATCGTGAGTTTACTATACACTTTAGGAAAATATAAAATAATAGCTTAAATAATTCATGTCTCTCAGAAAACTGGGGGGCTCAGTTCCCCGGCCCCAGGTTAGATCCGCCATTGTAAAATAAATATATTTAAAAATAGTTTGATTGCATTCACGAGCAATTAGAAATGTATTCAAGCGTGAGTATATTTTACTAATAGTGTGAGCGCTAGTTCATAACAAGGAAAGAAAACCTTATTTTTTGTTTCACGAATTTATTTAACATTGGGTGCATAAAGAGTGTTCAGCCCAAACGGCTCGTCCGATTAAAAACAAAAATCCTTCACTTTAGATTGAAAATATTATATTTGGAGACGGTTTCCCCTTCTTACATTTTGTTGTAGCTTTAATAATAACAGAGTCACCCTGTGTCAGGGGACTTTTGACACCCTGTACAGTGGCGGATCCAGGATATGATCAAGGAAGGGGCTAAACCATAGTTTACTGCTTTACCCAGTGCAAAGTAGGATTGAAACCTATTTTATCCAGTGTATATCTGCGCGTCAAAGGGGGCTATAGCCCCTATACTTCCTCTATATATATATATATATATATATATATATATATATATATATATATATATATATATATATATATATATATATATATATATATATACGAATTTTCTATTTAAACCAACGTTAAAGTATTAGTCCAATTGGAATATTCTCCTTTTTCAGTGATAGTCCTACCTTTTTGTTTTCTCTTTTTCTTTTCTTTTCTTTTTTTTCGTTTTTTCTTTTTCTTTTTCTTTTTTCTTTTTTTTTAGTAAAAGTAATATTATTTTCAACACGTACACACAACCATCACGGCCGCTACTAAGATAAATATTATAAATACTTAATCTGTTAATATTCTTATTTGCATATCTTTCTTTTTTTAAAAAAATAAAATGATTATCTGTTACGCCTTCAAAACATTTTTTTTTAATGTTAAAGTTAAAAATATTATTTTAAAATATCACGACCTTGCTAAGATGCGTGAATCTTGACAAGTCTCAATGTTAAGTATATCGCATAACGTTGACTATATACCTGAGTCACATCAACAAACACATCGTGTGACATTTAAAGAGAAATTGCGTTAAGTAATAAAAGATGAATATAAATGCGAGTTAGCAGTAAAGTATTAGCAATGTAACTAATGAGTAAGGTCGCAGAAAAAAAGAAAGAAAAAACAGTGCATTTTATGTCCACCATGTTGCAATATTACCAGGTGCAAGAACAATGCCACACTGTTTCCTTGGTACCTCCTTGATACAGTAAGTTGTTCGTTACATAACGTGACTGACAGTTCTTGTGACCTAAGTGCAATGTGGTGCTATGTTGTCTTTCAAAACAATTAATAACACGTTCCATTGTTGCTTTCTTCTGGAGATTATGCAGTGTCTTTGCCATTAACTACAAAGCAGGTCTGTATATTCTATGTGCTGTAGAACAGTGCTTCTCAATTGATGTGTCGCGACACACTGGTGTCATGCAGTCCTCTATAGTGTGTCGCGAAATTTTAGAATTTAAAAATAATGAAGAATTGAATAATAATTAGTTAAGGGGGCAGACTACTAAAATTGATACAAGAGCTAAGCATTTTTTCTTTTGCATGTTTTTCGTAAGTGAAAAGAGGTAATGGATTGTAACTTATCACAATAATAGATAATGTTATTCTACACTCGAAAATACGAATCGGAAGAATTTTCAGTGTTGCCATCCATAGAAATTACAGTGTGGACAGAATATGAATTACCCAAAACTCTAGGTTAAAGCAGCGGCTAGAAAAATGAACTCAACGGTAATTGATGACTTATCATGTTGTCTAGGCTCATTGTTAACTACTTTTTAAGTAATATTTGTGTTTATTTTGTACTGTTTATTACAAAATATATACAATTATTATTTAGTGAGTAGTTAACAAGGAACCAAGACAACATGATAAGTCATCAATTACCGCTGAGTTCATTTTTCTAGCCGCTGCCTTAATTTAGATTTTTGGGTAATTCATATTCTTGCCACACTGTAGTTTTCATGGATAGCAGCACTGAAAATTCTTTTGATTCGTATTTTCGGGTGTAGAATAAAATTATTTATTATTGTGGTAAGTTACATTGCATTACCTATTTTCACTTACGAAAAACGCGCAAAAGAAAAATGGTACGCTTTTGTATAATTTTTAGTAGTCTGTCACCTTAAAACTGAGACAGACTATACCAATTAACACCTCCAGCGGTAGCAATAATGCTCAGTGCTGTATAAAGTCATTATTAAAACTAATTGGTTTCACTATTGTAATAGTTAATAATAATAATAATAATAATAATAATAATAATAATAATAATAATAATAATAATAATAATAATAATAATAATAATAATAACAAAAATATCAAACAAATGTGTTGCTATGTCTTGGACTTTCAGTAAAAGTGTGTCGTCAGCCAAAAAAGGTTGAGAACCACTGCTCTAGAATAGACTTTGGCAACCAGTGTGTCGCGACACATTGATGTATCGCGAAATTTTACAATTTCAAATAAATGTAATACCTTCCAGAAGGGTTCAAACAGGGCCATATTTACGTATGGGTCAATATGGGAAATGATCTGGTAGCCCGGGGCATCAAATTTTGCCGGATCAATTTCTGAAAATGTTCAGATAATTTATTATGTACGAGCATATGAACATCACATAGGATTTCCAACTGACTGGTATTTTACCAGAGAGTACGAAGTAACATTACTATTCTGGATACACTGTAAAAAATCGTTGTGTTATTTCAACGACATGCCTATGTGTTAACACGATTGTGTTAAAATATAACACAAACAAGTGGTTAGAGCAACTCACTCTCCATTTGGAGTTATGTGTCAAATGCCGGTAGTTGAAATGACACACACCCTGTGTGTTAAATTAACACAAGTGTAGAATCTTCGGCGTTATTTTCTGCGTGATTGCCAAATATGTTGGGCATCTAATTATAAAGGCTTATGAATTGAAGTTACAGACAGAGTAGAAATAAATACATAAACAAATCCAAGTGTTCGCAATTTGATGCATTTATTGCTTCTTTTTCTAAGCGATTGTGTACTAGAAGCAACAAACACATCAACTTTATTAGAGGCAACTGTCGCCGATCATTTGAAATTGAAAATGGAAGAACTATAAAATAAAGTAAATAGACAGTCGTCATTTCTTATAAAATTACATGGCGAGCAGATTTTATCTTATCCCGAACGGTTATCGTCGAATATACGCGACTTAAAGGAGCACTCTGATTAGCCAAATTCAAAAAGACCCCAACAATTTATCCCTCTACAAGCGAGGTTTTCTTTATCGTTTCCGTGGTGAAGTCGGAAGAGCATGCGGCTAGTAATTCAAAGGTTGGTGGTTCGTGCCTTTACCCCGCCGTTGGAGAATTTCTTTTACTTGTTTAAAGTGTGTTTTTTTTTTTTTAGACTCAGCATAATGTAAACACATTACGCATATAGGCGATTTAACATATTTTGAGGGAGTAATTTTGTGGTTCATTAACACTTGCGGCACGGCTCAACACCGGTTGTGTGTTAAAGACGTAACACACCCCCTGTGTTAAACACCAACACCGCGGGCTATATGTTGAACTAACACCGCATAGTGGTAGTCACGCTGGAACGACTGTCCTTTGTTAAAATTGAGTTGGATTAACACAACCATTTTTTATTGTGTAAGGCTGATAATCAGTACAGAACTTTTACCGGCCGTATATATGACCGGTATTTTAATTTTTATTTCATATTAACAAATACCAAGTAAAATATATATATAGGGGCACGGTGGCTCAGTGGTAGAACGCTAACCTCTGGTGCGTGGGGTCCCTGATTCGATACCCAACTAGTGCGTGGGTTTTCTCGGGTTCTCCCGTTTCCTCCCACTTTCTCATTCCACCAATTCTTCCATAATCATTCACTTGCCTTAATCATCCGTCTCCCTTAGCCTAAGGGGCATAATCATCAGACATTATAAATCATTATTTTTTTTATTTTCAATAATATTTTTATCAAGGGATTTAAAGCTCGAACCACCCCTTTGTGCACGCCACTGAATAATGAATACTATATAGGAACTTATAATGAAATAGTTACTATTATAATTTATATTACCGTTATAATTTATATAGACGTCTACTCTTATAATTTATATGTAAAAAATCTAATAAGTCTGTCGCGATATCGTATGTTCTATAAAGTGTGCTTCACAAAAAAAAAAAAAAAAAAAAAAAAAAGAGAAAAGAAAGAAAAAGAAAACTAAGATGTGATGATTCCGTACAGTTTTACTTTCGAGCGCTGTGCCAAGTGAAACTTTATTGAGGACAAACGCCGCGTGCGTGAGTTTCCTCGGAGTTCTCCCGTTTCCTCTCACTTTCTTCATTCCACCATTTCATTCATTTCTCATCATCACCGTCTTCTTTAATCTATCCGGCATAATCGTGGGACGTAAAACTGAATGATTTCATTTCATTAAATTTTTGAGAGACGGTAAGAGAAAGAAAGTATGGTGAATCTGCAAAACAACATCGAATTTGAAAATTTCGACGGTGTTAACACGTTTCAATGCATATGAAGGCAAAATCCAATATATTTTAATCAAAACTCTTCTTGTACGCCTTATATTTAAAGAACTACATAGGCCTATAGTGTAGCCGAACCCAAACTATCACTTAACTCACTATGATGTGTTTATTTAGTAGAAAATACCAAAACTCGATTTAAGAGCCGTTCAAAAAATTTGTGGACTATAATCCAATTGGATCAATAGATCCAATATATTTCAACAAAAAAATTTTGTATGCCTTATATATGGGAACTACATATAGTGTAGCCGAACCCGAACTATCACATAACTCAGCATAATGTACTTATTCTGCAGAAAATATGAAAACTCGATTTAAGGGCCCTTCAAAAATTTTGTGACCCTTAATCCAATTGGATTTAATAGATCCAACATATTGCTACAAAAAAATTCTTGTAGGAATTATATATGGGAACTACCCAAAACTGGTTTTAGGGGCCGTTCAAAAATTTTGTGGCCCCTGATCCAAAAACTAATTATTAGCCAAGATCGCAATCTTTTGATCTATTTTTTTTTCTAAAATTATTGTTTTTGTATGTCTGTCTGCTTGTCCCGATTTATGTACGCACGCACTTCTAGAAGACGTATTTAAGTATTCGGCAAAACCGTGTGGAGTACCTATGCAGGAGTATTTTGTTTTATGGGAGATGTGTCACGTTCTCATACAGGACGGGCTTTCACATACTACAAGAAATTAAAAAAAAAACTTAAAATATGATAGCATTAGTAATACACCATACACACATACTAAACACGATACTTATTATTATTATTATTATTATTATTATTATTATTATTATTATTATTATTATTATTATTATTATTATTATTATTATTATTCTACAAGGTGATTTTTTTAAAGCTCCCGGATTTCATTTGTGTTTAGAATCTCTACCAGAAGTCCAATTTTCATGTGGTTAGTGGCAAATGATCACGGAAGGATGAGAAATTTATGAAACTATGTTTACTGGTTTAAGTTCATCCTGAGTAATACCAAACACGTGTCAACAAAACCCGCAAATATTCGCCAGTGTGCCTCACAATTGGAATGGGGCTTTTGATTTTTGAACCGAAATTGCAAAATACAAATTAAGTATTAATGAGAATACAAATTAAGTATTAGTGAGAATACAAATTAAGTATTAGTGAGAATACAAATTAAATGTTAGAGCTAACACCCATAAATCACATATTAAATAGCTATGGCCGATTTCTTGTGACCAACGACGGAGAGATTTCTTGGGCGACCTACCAAGTCGATAACTGACATCTTCCACAATACCCGCTTGCGGAGTCCCATGCTTTCCTGTCTCACCCAGAAGCGATCCTGTTTCTTCCAAGTTATTTACTAGCGACTATATTATGTTCCTGTCTAGGGCAGAACATAAAGGAAATTTGTTTCTAAATGCCCTTTCTGTAGCAAAAGCAGATTCTGTTCTCCAAAAACTTTTAACGATACACTCATGTGGCTCCAAAGAATACACTATTCTCACTGTGACCTGATCATACTCACAATGAAACACAGAACTATACAGCACAATTCCCAACACAACGGCAGTTTCCTGTTTGCTATTGACCTTGGTGAGGTTCCCATCTAACGAAGAAAACTCAAATCTCTACACCGCAACGCGCCTCATTCCAATTGTAAGGTACACTGGCAAATATTTGTGTCTTTTCTTGAGGCGTGACTGATATTTTCCGGAAGAATTTAAACCAGTAAACATACCTCCATAAATCTTCCACCCTTCCTTGATCATTTGCCACAAACCGCATAAAAATCGGACTTCAGTTAGAAATTCTAGACCCAAATGAAATCCGTGAGTTGTATGGACTTGACAGTGAGAGTCATAGGTTATGTGAAATGTACTAAACTACTCGTAAGGAAACAAAAATTGTTTATTAAAGTTTTAAAGTCCATTTATTTGAATTAGCATTAATTTTGGCCTAATTGTGTAATTGTGTAAATTCCTTAAAATACGCTCTCCTGCATCGATACACTTCTGGAGACGTACTTTCCACGCCTGGAAAGCATCTTTAAAGTCCTTGGCTGGAATGGCTTTTAAAAACCTTGTAACATGAACTTGAATGTTCTGCACGGAGTCCCAATGTTTTCCTTTGAGGTGTCTCTTCAAACGGGGAAATAAAAGAAAGTCACTAGGAGCCAGGTCAGGACTATAGATGGGTGGGGGACCACTGGGGTTCTGCTCTGGGCCAGGAAGTCGACGACGGTGAAGGCGGTGTGACTTGGAGCATTGTCGTGGTGGAGTTTCATTGAGTCTTTGATGTCACTTCGAACGCAGGCGACCCTGCGTTTCAGTCTCTTGAGCAATTCTAGATAAAATCCTGCGTTGACAGGTTGTCCTGGTGGCACAAACTCAAAATGGATGATTCTTCGAACGTCGAAGAAGACAATGAGCATGGTTTTGATTCGGGATTCGCTCATGCGCGCCTTTTTGGGGCGGGAGAGGATGAGGTGTGCAACTCCGCACTCTGCCTTTTGGATTCTGGATCGTATTCGAACATCCAGGATTGGTCTCCAGTTACAACCGAGTCTAAAAAGTCCGGATCACTTTCACACAATGCCAACAACTCCTTGCAGCGCAAAACTCGAAGTTCTTTATGTTCGTTCGTCAACACCTTCGGCACAAGCTTCGCACAGACATTTCGCATTTGCAGGTCCTCGGTCACTATCCAAAGTACCGCAAATGTTGACATGTTTAGGGTGTCCGCGGTTTGTTGAATGCTCACACATTGGTCTGAGCGAAACACTTCACGACACGGTTAACGTTGTCGTTCGTCCTGGCCGTTGTTGGGCGTCCAGAATGGGACTCGTCGGCGACCTCCTCCCGACCCTCCTTGAACGGCTTGTGCCATTTTCCGACCTGGGATCTTGATAAATACTCCTGCTTGTAGGCCTCTTTCAGCATCTGGTAAGTTTCCGTAGCATTCTTACCCAACTTGACGCAAAATATTAGGGCGTAGCGTTGTTCGAGAGAACCCTCCATCGCGCCGTGTTACAACTTGTAAAAACGTGCTTCACGCGGATCGACATCCACACGCTGTCACTGCTCGCAGCAGACTGACTCCGTGCGCGTTTGGAAGGACAGACCACCCACTACTTTTTCCGCTCCGGCAGCGCGCGCTGCGGTGGATTGTTGAGTCAGGGTAGCATCATGCTCATTTCTTTCATAATGAACTCTGTATATTCATGTCCTGCCTCTCTCTCTCTCTCTCTCTCTCTCTCTCTCTCTCTATATATATATATATATATATATATATATATATATATATATATATATATATATATATATATATATTCACGATGATGATGAGAAAGTAAGATTACAAAGCCTGCTATGAAATGTGTATATATTATTTCATACAACCAACACAGCCAAAAGAGAGTACATACATTAGGTTATTTTTCGACATAGATTTTCATATCGGTTGAGACATTTGTCGCATTGTGGGATGAGTGAAGATTCCCTCCTGGTAAAAATCCTATCCTTGCGGGTTCAGCCACGTTGTCACGAAGTGTTTCATCTCCTCATCAGAACGAAGCAACGGCGTCTTAGGTGCTCCTTCAAGTGCGAGAACAGGTAAAAGTCGCTTTAGAGCGAGGTCCCGGCTGTATGGAGGGTGGTCGAGAATGTCTCAGCGAAACTGCTTCAACAGCGTGATGGTCTTATGTGCTTCTCGTCGTTGACGTTTCACTCTACCAGTCGCAGCTTTCGACAGCATTCTGTGCCATACTGACGAGACATTACAATCTCTCCATAAATCTCTATCAGATGTCGGTGAATTTCAGCCGCGGTTACGTGTTTCGATCATAGAAATCGAATAACTGAGACGACTTCTTCGCGAGATGTTTTCCAAACCAGTTGCTACTTGTGTTTATATACAACTAGCGCCACAGGTGGCCAGTGGCTGAAACTTTGCACAGTTGTCAACTCCATGTATTAAAATTACCTCACACTCCTCATTCCTCAATAACAGATGGATTCAACCAAACTTATTATATCTGAATCAAATGTAGTATGGTGGAAAACATTTACCTGCTTTACAAGCGTGCAGGTTTATGGATCACCAATTATGGAGATTTCGTATTACTATCAATTTTGGGATGTTGTGTTACTGAAGTTATCACAAAACATTCTTAATAAAAATTTCCTTAAAAGTCAATGAGGGGTAATTTTTTCCGCTAATCAGAAAACTGATATTACGACTAACATAAATTAAAAGACAAATTCTGACCAAAGCATATATTAATTAATAAATAATAGCGTTACAGTTTCGGCAAATTAACTTTGCCTTCATCAGACACATTATGAAATACAATTTCTAAGATTACAGCTCATATACTTCTTAAAATGAGAGGAGGTCATTCCATGAACCAATCATATTCGTTCTTTTCTTTTTAACAATTTTTAATTAATACATATGCAACTTTTAATGATCAACTTTCACTTAGGAGCTAAACTTTTAATTGGCACACCTGTGTATTCTTAATGAATAACTTTCACTTTTGAAAACATAAACTTTTAATTGTCTATCCGCTGTTCAATACACCTGTTTTTACCTCTTCTTTCTTCCCTGTTTTCTCCAATATCTTCCTCCATGCATCATGTATATTTAGTCCGCTATTCCAATTCATAAGTTTCTCGCTTCCTTCCTTTTGTATCCATTCTGCCTCTTTCCATATTCTTATAATGCTCCCTTTTCTCCTTTTCCAGCCCCTCTATGCCTTTCCAGTCTATGTCATGTTCTGTCTCCTTCACATGTTTATATAAGTGTTACTATCCCTCTTCAATCTAACGTCTTCCCTGTGCTGTTTAATCCTTTCTTGTAACCTCTTTCCTGTTTCTCCTATATAACTCATATCACATTCTTTGCATTTAATTCTATATACAACCCCTTCATCACTTATTTGAATCTCTGTTACCTTCCTTTTCCTAGTTCTCGACGCCTCTAACATTCTTCTACTTCCTCTTCTGTACGTTCTTACTCCTCCTTTTCTCAATAAGTTTTCTAAGACTTCCGTTTATTCTCCTATACTCTCTATCCTGAACCATCTTTTCACCATTCTGTATCTTCTCTCACTTCCTTCTGCCCTCTGCCCTCTTCTTTCTTGCTATTCTTCTTCAATCTATCCTCACTATATCCATTCTGCATTAATAAACTATGAAACTGCTCTATGTCTTCTTTTCTCTTCTCGTCATCACTGTCTATCATTTTTATCCTTCTCTCCATGTTTCTAATAAAGTTCCTTTTAGTTCCTTCATCTACATCACTTCTTCTATGGCAATAAACACCTCTGAACCTTGTTTCCTATACCATGTTGTTTCGAATCTCCCTCCTACTTTTCTTATTGTCATATCTAAAAAGTTTATTTTCCCCTCTTCCTCTAATTCTACCTCTAGGCTTATTCCTTTTTCTTTATCTTCTATTCTTTCCACAAATTACTCGAACTGTATCTTCGTTCCTTTCCAAATACCTAAGCAAACATCCACATACCTGCAAAACATGATCAATCAGGAAGGATTAAGTATAGGATCGAAACTAAGCCCAGTGTTATCAGAAATTGTGATGAATAAATCGAAACAGAAAGTTAAAGAGGAAGGAGGCGAAAGATTGATTATGTTTGTTAGTTAATATATGCTTTGGTCAGAATTTGTCTTTTAATTTATACAAGAAGTTCCAAAGCTAGAATGAGTGGTATTCTGATACGACTAACACTATTTATAATGTTTGTGTTACATATACTATTATAAGACAAAACTTGAACTAAAGCAAAAAGGGAAACGAAAAAATGAAATGAAACGAAATCTTTGAGTTTTACGTCCCACGGTTATGCCGGTTAGGCTAAAGGAGACAGTGATTATGAGAAATGAATGAAATGGTGGAATGAAGAAAGTGGGAGGAAACGGGAAAACCCCGAAAAAACCCACGCACACGGTGTTTGTCCACCACAAAGTTCAAAAAAAAGAGAAACGAAGATGAGGTACGAATCCACGTGGGTAGACCCCATTCGATTACACTTAAGGTTCCTGTGAACTCCCCCTTGTCCGAGCACTTCGCCTTTTCGCCACCAGATGCTCACTTTTTCATTTAGCAATCACTACTGGTACCTCTACTGGGAAGAACTGAAAGATCGTACCGCTCAGTTTAAATGTGTCCAGGATATCCACAATTGAAGTGGGCGGGGAGAGGAATCCAACAGGTTTTTTTTTTTCGTGCACCTGCAGTCAGAATCTATTTATACAAGTCGTGTTGTTCAGCCGCAGGGCAAAACCTCAACCATTGATGAGTAACATAAATCTTTTCTTTTTGCAGGTAGGAATAGAGTTTTTGTACGAAAAACGGGAATTATGTTGCAGAGAACATCATTCGCATCGCGTTGACAAATTATCTTTCGTACTTTTATCACATGAAACTCTTTTCTTTTTTTGATTATTACCAGAACATGAGATAAAAAGAACCTAAATGGTTCTTTGAATTAGTGTTGTAAAAAAACGGTTTTTTTTCTGTGAAGTTTTTTTTTCAATAAAAAACATCGTTCTTTTTCATGTTTTTTTTCAAATTTCTGTTTTTTTTCTGGCAACTATTATTTATTGATTTACGTTGGAGATTATTGAAATAATCAACAGAACTTGAGTCGAAGCCCTCGTAACTTACAAATCTTTTGTTTCTTTATACGTATATACTAGCAAAATTGTGTGATTATTCCTTTCGGCCCCAGGTCATTTTTGGCGTTTTCCTACATTTCCAGTTAGTGACTTATTGCTCAAAAACCATTCATTCGATTGATATGGTTAAGGCCTTATTTTTTGGAAAATAGATGTGACTATTTTTTGGTGTAAGTTGCATTGCAGTGTTGCCAATGGGTAGGAAATTATTGAGGGAAATGTAGGGGTGAAAATTTACAAAAAAATCCCTAACCGAATTTCAATTTTTTTTGTATCTAGTACCACTCCTGCTATATCGGTTCAAATCACCAAAAAGAATCTTTGGTGTGTTGACAAGGTACAGTGAAATCCTGTAGTCGTTTGCTTCCATCCAAAGAGAGAAAGAAAAAATTCTGTCATACACATGAAATTTTGACACTTTTTACGCCTCACAAGCAAAAATCAAATATGCCGGGGCTACAACTTCTCTAATTATCCTATGGAAACTTTTTATGATGCGTTCTGTAGGGCAAAGAGGAAGCTTTCAGGTAGTGGTACGTTTGTTTCAATGTAGCCAGTAAGAGGGTAATATTAGAGGGGAAAAGGGAATTTTTTCCGAATTTTTCACCTAAAAGCGGGAATTAATTGTTTTGGCTGGAAACACTGCCATCAGACAGACGAAAACTATCTAAAAATAAACCTTAGTACTCCAAGAATATATCCTACAAGTATCATGGCGACATATAACAAAGTAAGCATGAAATTTTAAAAAAAATCTCATTCTACCTCAGAAATTCACCATTTTCTTACCACTTACAGAACATGGTTTATTATAAACCTCAACTGTATTTTCCCTAATTATTCTAGTGAAACTTTTTATGGTACACTGCTTAGGCTAAGAATGAGGCTCCTAGACACTGCTACGTTTGTTCGAATGTAGCCAACAAGAAGGAAATAATAGAAATAAAAAAGGGATTTTTTTTCCAAAATTTGCCCCTAAAATCTGGAATTAAAATTTTCTGTATCTGGCAACACTGCTATCAGACACACACACAAACTATCTTAAAATAAGATTTGGTATCCCTCTAATATATCCTACAAGTAGTATGACATCTAATAAAGTAAGCATGTCAATAAAAAATATCTCATTCTACCTTTAAAAAAATCAGTTATCTTCCCAATTAGAGAACAAGGTCTACTGTAAACCTCAACTGTACTTCCCCTAATTATCCTATTGAAACTTTCTATAGTGCGTTGTGTAGAGCAAAGACGAGACTTCCAGATACTGGTACGTTTGGTCCGATATAGCCAACAAGAGGGAAATAATAGAGACAAAACAGATATTTTTTCCAAAATTTCCCCCTAAAATCTGGAATTAAAATTTTCTGTATCTGGTAATACTGCTACCAGACAGACGTAAACTATCTTAAATTAAACATTGGTACACCACTAATATATTCTACAAGTGTTATGACGATATTTAAGGAACAAAACTTGTAATTACCAAAAATATATTACGGTAAACAGAAAAGTAGGGAAAAATTAGAAAAATCAAGGGTTAGAACCTAAATATGAATTCTTCGTGCGTTCCCTAATTATCCCATTGTAACGATCTGAACTTGCGTTTCTTAAGTAAGGACAAATGTTCGATTGGCGTAAGTTGACTTGCACTCGGACGTATAGGTACGGATTTATAAATAAAAATTTCTAATTTTTGCTCAAATTTAGGAAAATTTTAATTTCCCTAATTGGCAACACTGCGCGCAGGCCCGTCCAATTGATGTCATCAGCTAGGTATCCATCCGAGGTATCTACTTGGCAAGTCTTAAGGAGGTCTTTCTACATCGAAGGAAGCTACAGGGAAAAAGTAGTAAAGGAAATTTGTAATCAGAAAATTCTCGCATTTTTGGCTGGGGTGAAATTTGAGAAGGAAATTCGACACCAGAAGAAAAAAATTAATATAATAAACTATAGTCCAACCATATTTTGCAAGAATAATATCCCGATATCTTAATTAGTGTCCACACAGGAGTGGATTAAACAAATGACACACCCGTGTGTGCCACTTTGGCCACCTGGGCCACTGAGTATACATTTGATTACATCTTGTTTTACTACTAACTCGTGTTGTTGTTGTCGTTATAGTCTCGACTAATAATACTACCGTAGTTGTAAATAATAACTTTATAAGGAAAATTTTCTCCTTTTTACATCTTAGTTCCAACACTGTTGGTGAGAAATGCAGGGTGTTTCAAAATGAATTTTGGGGTTTTAAGTCTTCGTAGTACTTATTACATTTTACGTACAATTATAAACAATGCATCAAGTAAAAGAGCACCTCAAACAGTCTTTGCTACAAGTGTTCAATGTGAGATTCATTCGTCACACGGCACACATCTAGTCGATAGGCGAGAAAGGCCCATAAACTTTCCGCCATATGGCACAAAATACATTCAATTTAGGAGAGTCTCGTTTCAAGTGTACCATCTCCTGAGGATTTGCTGACGGCCAGATACAAACATTATGAGTGTTCACATTAGCTCTTAGGTGAAATGTTGATTTACCACTGAAGACGACACGATCCAGAAAATCTTCATTGTTATGCAGCAATATTTCACTTGCGAAATTGGCATGTAAACCGTAGTCTGTAGACTTTAGACCTGTAGCAACTGCAAACGATAAGGATGTAGTTCAAGTGTCTCCTTAATATTCTTCACACAGACCGTTGCATTGTACAGATTCAGTCTTTATTAAAACACAAAAAACTTTCTGCTCTCCAGTTTACATCTTTGCTGCTTGCTGTTTCTAACGGCAGACAGAAGAAACAATGCATGTACATGTGTGCGTACAAAACTGTTTGAGTTGCTCTTTCATTTTATATAATATTTATAATTGTAAGTTAATTGTAATAGATACTACAAAGTTTCAAAACCCTAATATTAATTTTGAAACATCCTGCATTGCTTCAATTTGAGTCATCCTATATTCGTGTCTTTTATATACATATCATCAGGGCCGGTCCTAGTCAATTTGTCGCCCCATGCAATGGCATAATTTGCCGCCTCCCCCTTTCTCCAGAAAGAACAAATCTTAAAAGTCATGATTTTAAATATGCTACTCCAGCATGAACAACAAAGGTGAGGGTAAGTGCAGTTGCACTCAGAAAGGCTTAACCCTTATCCGGGCAAGACATTTTTGTAACGTAAACGGGCAACCGGGGCCTGTGAGGCCCAGTGTCACTTACTGTTCAGACTAGTCTAGAATGTACCGGTATATATTTTTGTCAAGTAGCGAAACTTCGTGTCACGCTTTTGTAAGCCGACCAAGCAGAATAGCAAATCCGGTCCAGACATTTTTGTAACGTAAACGGGCAACCGGGGCCTGTCAGGCCCAGTATATATTTTAAGTGCAGAACACTCAAAATTCAATGTCTGTTGCCGCATACTGTTCCGACTAAAGGTTACAATAGTCACGTGTTCAATATATAATTATGTGACAATTTGATCTAATATTTGACAGGAATTTCACTAAAGTTATACGGGGCCTCCTAGGCGCCGGTTGCCCGGTTACGTCAGGAAAAGATTTTCAAATTAAAAAAAAAAAAAAGCTTTACCAACTCGATATGTTCATGATTTTAACTTCGACGAAAGATAGAAGAATTCAGTATTTTATGTCTTCTAAATATGTATGGTTATTGAGAAATTTTAGAAAAATGAAGCTACTGGGCCTGGGAGGCCTCGGTTGCCCGGATAAGGGTTAAATACTCACTAAAAATGCAATCCCATTGTGTGTGTGTGTTTTTTAAATATTAATCTATTATGTTAGTGAAACATAAGGCAAACACACCTGCAGAGGATAGATGGTAATCCTTTTTATAGAATTCACTATCGAGCTTCAATCTCAATGTATCAGTTTGCAATTCCAGTGCAACTAGTTCTTTTATCTTTATTTCTTGATTTCTCTTCTATATCTGTTAACATTTTCTTAAAAACTTGTTTCTATCTTCAATGATAAGGAACTTGTTTCTGACAAAAACAAGACTAGTTGTCATGTCAAAACTGTGATAATTTACTAAATGGAACAGATATTCACTACTATTCGAGAATTGAATTCTTGCATTTGGCAACAATCAAGCAATTTGTGCTCGGATTTATTCGACTATTTGCTTTAGCATTGTCCATGTGGCCTTAAACTAATGCATCCTAAACATAATTTATGAATGTAGTATTCAAATAGAAGGTCAGCTTAGTAAATGCAACTACCATCATCATAAAGTCTGTTTCCAACAAGAAATATTTAATTTAAATAATATACTTATGACAGATTTTGCCGGACCATCCAAACTTGCCACTCCATGCAAATGCACGTTTTGCATATATGGTAGAGCCGGCTCTGCATATCATATGTATCTAGTCGACAAATTATTTATATATGACATTTAGAAAAATACTATTAGGCAAATTAGCATTAGTTTTTATCTTTAGACAAGTTATATGAATTTTATACTGTTCGTGACATTATTTTCGTACTTATTAACGACCTGCTTTCACGAAAAAACAAAATTTAATTTCTACTTTTATTTCTTAGTTGATATTGATGAAAACTGCTGAAACCCGAATTGTTAATAGGTATGGTATTCATGTAAATTGTAAAATATTTGTAGCGTATCAGTATCTAGCGTTTAATTTATGTTGCATTTTACGGTGATTATACCTACATAAAAATATTTAATACTTAAATAGACGTAAGATGCATTAGAAATGACTATTTGAAAAAAAACGAAATTTAGAAAAAAAAACGAGGGGCAATGTTTTTTTTTCTAAAAAAAACGTACATTTCTGAAAAAAAACGAACGGTTTTTTTTTCTATTTACAACACTACTTTGAATACAGAAAACAAACAAACAATACTAATATTTTCTTACATATCAGTATTATATGATTTTTTTTTTTCTGAAGTATATGATGCATGAAAAATGGACAAAATGAATTTTGACTTTTCTATTTGTCCCTATCCTTCTGAGTAGAGAGAATGATGTGGCGCATTTCAGTTTCGAAGTTAAACTTTATAATGTTAAGATGTTAAAAATTATGTGATGTTCCAACTATATCTCATTTTTACCTATGAAGGCGGTAACACCTGAGCGATTATTTAGTAAATTAAGTGCCAACAAAACTTTTACTGACCAGCGAAAACATTATGACCACTCGCTACTTTTTCAACGAAATCATCGGGCTGAGATAAGAGCTACAAGGCATAACACAACCGCGCGCCAAACACGACAAGAATCTCACTCGATTAGTCAGTGTGATGCTTGTGCCTTGAATGGGGAAGGAGGACGATATATCAGGGTGACTAAGTGGCTGGGAGCTTCATTTCGGAAACAACGCGACTTGTCGAGTTTTCGCGATCTGCCGTGCTTATGTATTTCAAAGATGGGAAAAGAACAGTGAAACCAGCATCGAACCAAACAACAAAAAGTGGGATGACCACACCTCATTAAAAATGTCGGATGTCGTAGACTCTCGAATTTGGTATAGCAGAATAGACGAAAACTATAGCACAATATAATAATAATAATAATAATAATAATAATAATAATAATAATAATAATAATAATAATAATAATAATAATAATAATAATAATAATAATAATAATGCGCATTTTTTGCGTATGAGCAAGTTGTGACTCACTAGATAGAACATAGAAAGTCAAAACTGTTCTCTGTAAATTTTACGTGACTCATGAATGTAGAAAGAGGGGGTCCGTTTAACATTTTTGCGGGGAGGCCCATTTGTCCTTACTTACGCTACTGAGAGAATGTAAGGTAAAATAATAACACCAATATATATATATATATATATATATATATATATATATATATATATATATATATATATATATATATATATATATATATAATCCTGGAGCAACAGTCCCTTGTGATCTGAGCCTGCAGCGGGCTTATATTAGTAGTAAGCACAACCACACCCAACGTCGCCGGCTGTCTAGATTGAAGTCCGCTATCTTTTAGTTTCCCAACTTTTCTCTCGATATTTGGTCAACACAGAAATGTTTGAGTGCCACACCGGGAATTAATCCCTGGACGATGCACACTGTATCACTTCCGCTAATCATTTGGTAAAATTCAGGTTAGGGTGGTACTGAATTAATTTTGGAGTATGCCATTTCTCATAAGGTAAAGTTCAAAAGTATTGTGACATAATTAAAAAGCTCATTATCAACCACGTATTCTTGCCTCTAATATCTCTAAAAGTTTTCGAGTTATGTGTCAAAAATGGTTGAAACACTTGAAGTTAGTTTAGTAACTTGAAGAAGATAGTGGACTTATACATACATGATTAGAATTGCTCCAATTTTTATTTTTATTCTTCTTTCTCGTAAAGAAATACAAAATCATAATTTCAACCATTTTGGTACATTTTTCATAATTTGAAGCACGAACAGCCGGTTTCTTTCCTTACGTTTTGAACTTGGGATTTATATTCTCCTTGTCACTTATCGTGAAAGTCATATAATAACATGGGTCCCAAAGCTAGGATATCTTATGTGACAGAGGTAATGACAATTTTTGTCATTTCATCTCTCAAGATCTGTTAAATTTGACATTTATTGAATGATATCGGTTTTATAATACGAATAAATTTTTCACAATAAGGTGCGTATAGTGGTCGTAAGAAATGACAAAAGCTACCACTGACCTTTATAGTTTGACTCATGCTTTTTCGATCATGGTATTCCCCTTAAATTTTGTAAAGGACAGTATCACTTTAATTATCTTAACCTAATTTCCTAAAGCATCTCATTCGTACGCTAAAAGAAAGATTTCTATTTTTTTATGTATAAGAATTCAAGGAATGCAAATTTATTCAAAATTCCTTTACAATTAAAGCCGCCTAAACAGATATTCCTTCGAGATTTCTGTATTTTAAAAACAATTCACGATTTCAGTTCTTTGTATTTACTTGTTTTCATGTTTATTTATATCAATGCTGTATGATCAGTTCCCAGAATTATTTTAGTTCCCCGGTAAATCCATTTATAACAAGCTCCAAATACTGCTACAATTTTAATGTGGTTTCAGAAGAATCTCATATCTCATCCTTTTGTTACTCTCTATATATTCATCTACTACGTAAACAAACATCAGTGAAAGAAAGAGGCTCAGAGCTAACATGTGCTCCGTGAGGAACGTTGTCATACCTTGCACTGATATATCTAGAGAGTCTAGTGTTGCCACGAGACGAAACGAGACAAGACGATACTTCTGGCTGTGTTGTCTCGTCTAGAAAAGATGTGTCCGTCTCGTCTAGTATCGAATGGTTCTGTCTCGTCTCGTGGCAACACCAGAAAGGCTGAGGCCCACAAAAGAGCTGTCAAACCAAGTGGTTAAAATTATAACTTTTAAGCAAGTTTGGTTAACAGAGCACAATACACAACACGACTGCAATCTTCCAGCAACGACTGCTTAGTTTCGACTGAACCCGTAATTAGTTCGATAGGAACATTTGTCAATACCGTCAGTACAGACGAAAGGCAAGATTTTCCCATTTATTCTGATATCCTTTTTTCAGAACCCCTGGCGCCACTTCAACAAATAAGGAGGCCTATGTAACTTTCCCATTTAAAAAATGGTTTATCTTCGAATAACATCATAAAAGGATAAAAAAGGCAAATTTTATTGTCAAATCAGAATCTTTTCAAAACTCAGTATCGAGAAAGGCTGACACGTTTCTGTCTTGGTTCGGAACGAGAAAGACCATGAAACAATAGTTAGTTACTGATAAAATTGCCCGCTTCTACGCGTACTTGTACTTCTATTAAAGGATTTTTATACGTAGATATCTCCACCAGCCCCCGGAATAAAATCTTCTGAAACACTGATCTCAATGAACGCTTTACATTGTATTTGAATCTGGAGTACTATCACAAAATAATTAAACTTGAATCGATTGAAAAATGGAAGTGAAAGCTGTTTGTAAGAATCATTTTTAAAAAATTCTTTAGGTATTCCCTGTTCTTTGTAGGGTTTGAAACGTTGAATCATTTGGATCATTTGAAATAATAGAAGATGGTATACATTTCGAAGGCAAATAATTTATTCCGAGTTAATAAATTTTTAAGCAAATTCAGAAACTGTGTTTGTATTTTTCGAGACACGAGACAAGACGTTTTACGAAACGTTTCGTATTGTATCGTGTCTCGCTTCAAAGAGTCCTGTCTCGTCTCGTTGCAACACTAAGAGAGTCTTACGCATTATCTTTCCAAGAAAATGAGCTAGAAACTTGAAAAGCACATTCAGTCAATTGTTATCATAGAATATACTATGGGCATAGCCGCTGATGTGTAGAAGGTGACACAGGCGGAATTTGTTTTTGGCGAGTTGGAGCCGTGGGGCTCTATTATTTGGATTGGAAACATTGGTTCAAAAATTTACATTTAGCATACATACATATACACATATCATACATACACACACACACACATACGTACATGTGTGTTACATATACTTTAATTAATGTGTGGACCTAAGGACAAGGTCCGGTTCGCCCACCCAAAAGCCGCCTCTGGGAGGTGGATTGGAAGCGCACCCCTGAAACATAGAATTATGCTAATCGTAATCTTCTGAGATAGACTACCCCCCGAGGAATAAGTAAATAAATAAAAATTAGTTTATTAATGTTTATCTTCCGTATACGATTAATTGAAAAATTTTGGTGTCTCAACAATGAGAGCCATATACAGGTGTTCCTACGTTCCTGGCGGAACTTCCCTAGTTGCGGACAAAATTTCATACTATAAACTCTTTTCGGCTCTCTCCCCCACGGTAGTTTTTTTTATCTATTATCTACTCCCTTGGAGTAACTGTTGCTCTGTATTTTCACGGGCTTGCAACCGTCAGAATAAATATCTTGGCTGCCTTCCCAGCTACCCAATCAGCATGCAATAGATACATGCAATAACAATCAAATCCCACACAAACTACTCTACCCATCAAATATTTTAACATGGAAAGTTCTTTTACGCAACGTATTTCGTTTGTTTAAAATGGAATAGACCTAAATACATCTTTTTTTTTTTTTAATGTTCTTCTGGAGATTCGATAGCGAGACCGCTCACATCAAAAAATGAGAGAATTAGTGCTCTGACAATCTGGTAGAAATACAACATGCCATATGTACATTACTGTGATTACATTGCTATTTATTCAATGATTATTTTGCTTAGAGTTTTCTTACTCTCCAGGGTACTCTTCAAGGATATACAATTACTCTTCACTTATGTCGCGAAAAAATATTCAGCTTGCAAATTTATTTCGAGAACTTCTCATTCCCTAATACATGTTTGTACTCTCAATTTGTGCGTACAACTGACAAACTTACACAGAATCTCAACAGAGTTCAAATGTGAGGTGTCTGCTGTGAAACACAGGTCAGTTATATGGGAGGGGCTTTTAGAGTGCAGCTCTAGGAACACTGTGGGCTTTTAGAGTGTAATTCTAGGAATGCTGTAGGGGGCCATCCCGCTCCACCTGCGACAAAAAAAAAAAAAAAAAAAAAAAAAGAAAAAGAAAAAAAGAAAGAAAGTAAGAAAAAAGAAAAGAAAGAATGAAAAGAAATCTGGAGGAACACAACTAACTCACACTGGTTACAAAGCAGGCACAACAAAGTTCTGAATGAAATATGTTTATTTTTTTGCACTATTCCATTTTCCGAACAATAACATTTACCGATGACTTGTTAGCCCCTCCACCACAGCCACCATGAAAACAAATTCAATCGGAATTTGGCCAGCTCGTTTGATCACGAATAAATATCGTTTGATCCCAACGCATAATGACGTATTACACACAATTTGGCTAGGGCTTGTTAGCCCTTGATAATCGACATGTACCATTCCATAGACATTTCAATCGTAAATAGGTAAGCAAAGTTTCGTTAGTTTCTGGTAGAAAGTATGACAGATAAAGTTGATTGTTTGTTTAACAATGGTGGCCTCTAACAATGAAACTAACAACAACAACTGAAATCGACAAGTACCATTTCAAAGATAACTCAGTGGTAATCCGATGAGTGTGCCAAGTTTGGTCAGTTTCTGGTACAAAATATAGCAAAGTTGATTCTTTGTTTAACGATGGTGGCCTTCAACAATGAAACTAACAACAATATGTGGAATCAACACGTATTATTTCCTAGATATTTCAATCTTAAATGGGTGTGCAAAGTTTGGTTAGTTTGTGGTAGAAAGTATGTAAGATAAAGTTGATTGTTTATTTAACAAAGAAGAAATCCAATGATTGTTTATTTAACAATGGTGATCTTCAACAATGAAACAAAAACAATATGTGAAATCGACAGATACCATTCCATAGATATTTCAATCTTAAATGGGTATGCAAAATTTGGCCAGTTTCTGCTAAAAAGTATGGCTGATAAAGATGATTATTATCGTTTATTTAATAATGATTGTTTATTTAATAATGCTTTCCTCTAACAAGAAAACTAACAACAATATGTGAAATCGACACGTACCATTCCATAGACATCTTAATCGCAAATGAGTGTGCCAAGTTTGGTTAGTTTGTGGTAGAAAGTATGGCAGGTAAAGTTTTTTGTTTATTTAACAATATAGAAATCCATCGATTGTGTATTTAACAATGGTGGTCTTCAGCAACGAAACTAACAGCAATACATGAAATCGACACGTAGCATTCCCTAGATATTTAAAACTTAAATTTGTGTGCAAAATTTGGTCAGTTTCTGGTAGAACGTATGGCAAAGTTGATTGTTTATTTAACAATGGTAGCCTATAACAATGAAACTAACAACAATTTGTGAAATCGGCAGGTACCATTCCCTAGATATCTCAGTTGTAATCCGATGGGTATGCCAAGTTTGGTCAGTTGGTGGTAGAAAGTGTGGCAGATAAAGTTGATTGTATACTTAACAATGGTGGCCTTCAACAATGAAACTTACAACACTATGTGGAATCCACACGTACCATTCCCTAGATATCTCAATCTTAAATGGGTGTGCAAAGTTTCTTCAATTTCTGGTAAAAAGTACGGCAGATAAAGTTGATTGTTTACTTAACAACGGTGGCCTCTAACAATGAGACTAACAACAATGTGTGAAATCGGCACGAACCATTCCATTGATATCTCAATCGTAAATGAGTGTGCCAAGTTTGGTTAATTTGTGGCAGAAAATATGACAGATAAAGTTGACTGTATATTTAATAATGGAGAAATCCAACGATTGTGTATTTAACAATGGTGGTCTTCAACAATGAAACTAACAACAATATGTGGAATCCACACGTACCATTCCCTAGATATTTCAATCTTAAATGGGTGTGCCAAGTTTGGCCAGTTTGTGGTAGAAAGTATGGCAGATAAAGTTGATTGTTCATTTAAGAATGGTGGCCTCTAACAATGAAAGTAACAACAATAAGTGAAATCAACACGTCCCATTCCATAGATATCTCAATCGTAAATGAGTGTGCCAAGTTTGGTTAGTTTGTGGTAGAAAATATGACAGATAAAGTTGACTGTATATTTAATAATGGAGAAATCCAACCATTGTTTATATAACAATGGTGGCCTTCAATAATGAAACTAACAACAATATGTGAAATCGACACATAGCATTCCCTAGATATTTCAACTTTAAATGGGTGTGCAAGTTTGGTCAGTTTGTGGTAGAACGTATGGCCGTTAAAGTTGATTGTTTATTTAACAATGGTGGCCTCTAACAATGAAACTATCAACAATATGTGAAATCGACCCATATCGTTCCATAGATATCAATCTTAAATGAGTCTGCAAATTTTGGTTAGGTTGTTGTAGAAAGTGTGCCAGAAAAACTTGGTTGTTTCTTTAACAATGTTGGCCTTCAACAATGAAACTAACAACAATATGTGAAATCGACACATACCATTCCCTAGATATTTCAATCTTAAATGGGTGTGCAAAGTTTGGTCATTTTCTGTTAAAAAGTGTGGCACATAAAGATGATTTTTTATTTAACAATGGTGGCCTCTAACAATGAAACTAACAAAAATAAGTGAAATCGACACGTACCGTTCCATAGATATCTCAATCGTAAATGAGTGCGCCAAATTTGATTAGTTTGTGGTAGAAAGAGTGTAAGATAAAGTTGATTGTTTTTGTAACAATTTAGAAATCCAAAGATTGTTTATTTAACGATGATGGCCTTCAACAATGAAATAACAACAATATGTGAAATCGACACATACCATTCCATAGATATCTCAATCGTTCATGAGTGTGAAGAGTTTGCTTAGTTTCTGGTAGAAAGTATGACAGATAAAGTTAATCGTTTATTTAACAATAGAGAAATCCAACGAATGTTTATTTAACAATGGTGATCTTCAACAATGAAACTAACAACAATATGAGAAAACGACACATATCTTTCCCTAGATATTTTAATCTTAAATGTGTGTGCAAGGTTTAGCCAGTTTCTGGTAGGAAGTATGGCAGATAAAGTTGATTGTTCATTTAACAATGGCGGCCTCTAACAATGAAAGTAACAACAATAGGTGAAATCAACACGTACCATTTCATTGATATCTCAATCGTAAATGAGTGTGCCAAGCTTGGTTAGTTTGTGATAGAAAGTATGGCAGATATTGTTGACTGTTTATCTAACAATGGAGAAATCCAACGATTGTTTATATAACAATGGTGGCCTCGAACAATGAAACTAACAATAATATGTGAAATCGACTGGTACCATTCAGTAGATATCTCTGTGCTAACCCGATGGGTGTGCCAAGTTTGGTCAGTTTGTGGTAGAAAGTGTGGCAGATAAAGTTGATTGTTTATTTAACAATGGTGGCCTCTAACAATGAAACTAACAACAATATGTGGAATCCGCACGTACCATTCCCTAGATATTTCAATCTTAAATGGGTGTGCAAAGTTTGGTCAGTTTCTGGTAGAAAGTACGGCAGATAAAGTTGATTGTTTACTTAACAATGGTGGCCTCTAACAATGAAACTAATAACAATATGTGAAATCGACACGTACCATTCCCTAGATTTTGTAACGTCCATTAACCAGATTATATCCGTTTTTGCTTAATTTTTGAACTGTTTATTTTATATTTGATTGTTTTAATTTTATTAGTTGTATATGTTAACATTGGTGACGGTGGCGCCATCTATCGTTTTAGACACAAACTGTTTGGACGTTCTGAATAACCTTAACTCCTTTTCTTTTTCAATTTTTGATTTGGTTTGCGTTTCGCGTCGCTTTCAGCAGCGAAGATGCATATAAAAAGAAACGAAATCTTTGAGTTTTACGTCCCACGATTATGCCTGGTAGGCAAAAGGAGACGGCGATGATGAGAAATGAATGAAATGGTTGAATGAAGAAAGTGGGAGGAAACGGGAGAACCCTGAGGAAACCCACGCACAGAATGTTTGTTCACCACGAAGTTCACTCGGCGTATTTGTCCACTTTTGCTTTTAGTATTTAAATGTGTATATTGTGTATAACTCATTTCAAGATTGGGGGTGGTGACGGATGCGCATTTAGTGTAAAAGGTTCTAGATTTGAAACGGGACCACACCACACCACATGAGATTTTTGACGTACAAATGCCGTATACATTACTTTTTTTCTGTGCTTTCCTGTTTCTCTATAGCCGATTCACATCTTCTTTCATTTAGGTCTGATTTTTATTATCCTGCAATTACTCACGTCAGTGACGTATGAGTGTCTCAGCTGTTCAAGCATTTCACTTCATTGCAGGACTTCCATTACGCAGGATACCAATATCAGATGTTGTCGCGGAGAGTTTTGGTTTGGTTGGTCAGCGGGGGGCGCTAAGACGAGTTCTTGCCCTAGCTCATGTCTACATCTGAAAGAAACACTAAAATCAAATGACATTCAATCCGTTAATCGTTGATTTGTTGGTAATAAATCATATGTCACCAAATACAATATGGATAGTAACAATGGAAAGGAGAAGAGTATAAAATTACTCGACGAGGATGGGATTCGAAACCACGCGGACAGAGCCCATTGGATTAGCAGTCTAACGCCTTAACCACTCGGCCACCTCGTCCGTTGAACAGGTATTTTCTACTTTTAGTTATATAGGAAGTATAAGTAATCTAACGGAAAAGAGAAAAGTATAAAACTGTACGACGAGGATGGGATTCGAACCCACGCGGGCAGAGCCCATTGGATTAGCAGTCCAACGCCTTAACCACTCGGCCACCTCGTCCGTTGAGCAGGCATTTTCTACTTTTAGTTATATAGAATTATAAGTAATCTAACGGAAAGGAGAAAAGTATAAAACTATACGACGAGGATGGGATTCGAACCCATGCGGGCAGAGCCCATTGGATTAGCAGTCCAAATCCTTAACCACTTTTTTTAAAAAAAAAAAAAATTCACATGAATTTTAATAGTACATTGGATAATACAACAAATCAGGAGAAGTAAATCACTACAGAGAGAAAAATAAAAATACTACATGATTGTTGGGCAAGCAAGATGCGTAAGAAATTTGCAAACTTTTTTGTCTCTATTTGAGAAGTTGCATTAAACAAATGCAATCTCCGAGTTTGTAAGTACCAAATAAAATCCAAATATGACAACTTAGTAGGATATTGTAACATATAGCATATATAATGTCCATTCAACCAATTAATCGCATTTAGTTTGGTCTGCGGGTACCAGCGATGGTCTGGAAATCGTAAGATGGAGGGAGAGAATGTAGATGGTAGCTGTCGACAAATAGGTCCCAGCATCCGACACAAGGCATCCCAAATTTTGTTGTATGGAAATACAGGACGTGATGCGATGTAGTAAAGTATCAGGTTGACCACATAAAGAGCACCCCTCTTTCACTACACGATGGATAGCAAATAATTTCTCATTTGTAGGCAATAAGTCATAAATAAGGCAGTACCATGCACTTCTAACATCTTCTGTGAGACACTCTGAATGACAGTTTTTCCATATACGTGGCCAATTGTACTGCGGAAATCTTTTACACACTATTGGACTAGTTCCCGCATGAACTGGTTTCATTAACAGCGAATATAGTTGTTTGGAAGACAAATAACTGGGATTACTTTGAATACCACTGTAAGCCCAGTGTTGAATAAGATTACATAAACACATAAAGAATCCAGTTTTTTTTTTTTTTTTGCATACAGTTCTGGTAACGGGTATATATGTGCGACATACCAAAGTTTGGAGTAAATATACGTATTCAGGAACCAAGTTTTCTGCAGTAAATTCAGTCGACGATACTTATGTTCTTTAGTTAATAAGCGAATCTGCTGTACGATTGGATCCCATATTAAATTGTAAGAGCACTGTAAATCACAAGAGAAACGTATTCCCAATATTTTAACACTATCGGCTATAGTATAAGTATCCATTAAAGGAAAATAGCCCAGGTGGGCATCCACATAATAGAACATAACGGTTGATTTCATATAATTAATCTTAGCTCCACTCACATTTTGGTTGTTCCGTAAACAGTCTTGGAGATAACAAAATTGCGTCGGTGTCGTGCCCATTAAACTCACATCGTCGGCAAAAGCTTGCACATTGAGTACTTGAAAGTCATGTAACTGAGGTTCATGGAGTTGCGTCAGCTTTAACCACTCGGCCACCTCGTCCGTTGAATAGATATTTTCTACTTTTAGTTATATAGGAAGTATAAGTAATCTAACGGAAAGGAGAAAAGTATAAAACTATACGACGAGGATGGGATTCGAACCCACGCGGGCAGAGCCCATTGGATTAGCAGTCCAACGCCTTAACCACTCGGCCACCTCGTCCGTTGAGCAGGCATTTTCTACTTTTAGTTATATAAAATTATAAGTAATCTAACGGAAAGGAGAAAAGTATAAAACTATACGACGAGGATGGGATTGGAACCCACGCGGGCAGAGACCATTAGATTAACAGTCCAACGCCTTAACCACTTTTTTTTCTTTATTTCACATGAATGTTAATAGTACAGTGTACAACACAGCAAATCAGGAGAAGTAAATCACTACAGAGAGAAAAATAAAAATACTACATTATTGTTGGGCAAGCAAGATGCGTAAGAAATTTGCAAACTTTTTTTGTCTGTATTTGAGATGCAATCTCCGAGTTTGTAAGTACCAAATAAAATCCAAATATGACAACTTAGTAGGATATTGTAACATATAGCATATATAATGTCCATTCAACCAATTAATCGCATTTAGTTTGGCCTGCGGGTACCAGCGATGGTCTGGAAATCGTAAGATGGAGGGAGAGAATGTAGATGGTAGCTGTCGACAAATAGGTCCCAGCATCCGACACAAGGCATCCCAAATTTGTTGTGTGGAAATACAGGACGTGATGCGATGTAGTAAAGTATCAGGTTGACCACATAAAGAACACTCCTCTTTCACTACACAAGGATAGCAAATAATTTCTCATTTGTAGGCCATAAATCATAAATAAGGCAGTACCATGCACTTCTAACATCGTCTGTGAAACACTCTGAATGACAGTTTTTCCATATACGTGGCCAATTGTACTGCGGATTTTTTTTAATACACATTATTGGACTAGTACCCGCATGAACTGGTTTCGTTAACAGCGAATATAGTTGTTTGGAAGACAAATCACTGGGATTACTTTGAATACCACTGTAAGCCCAGTATTGAATAAGAGCATGTGCATAATCTGGAATCAATTTATAAAAACGAATTAAAGGCGGATTATTCGGAAATATATTTTCTGCCCAAAAGTGGAACCACAGATACGTATGAGTCGTTTGACCCATGTAATAGCGGTAGATGTTCTCATATACAGTGTCTGACATTTTTTTCTAATATTCACTAAATTGAATCCACCCGCAGAACATGAAAGATATAGAGTATTTCTATGAATTCGAAAGAACACGTTTGACCATAGAAAAAAAAAAACATAAAGAATCCAGTTTTTTTTGCATACAGTTCTGGTAACGGGTATATATGTGCGACATACCAAAGTTTGGAGTAAATATACGTATTCAGGAACCAAGTTTTCTGCTGTAAATTCAGTCGACGATACTTATGTTCTTTAGTTAATAAGCGAATCTGCTGTACGATTGGATCCCATATTAAATTGTAAGAGCACTGTAAATCACAAGAGAAACGTATTCCCAATATTTTAACACTATCGGCTATAGTATAAGTATCCATTAAAGGAAAATAGCCCAGGTGGGCATCCACATAATAGAACATAACGGTTGATTTCATATAATTAATCTTAGCTCCACTCACATTTTGGTTGTTCCGTAAACAGTCTTGGAGATAACAAAATTGCGTCGGTGTCGTGCCCATTAAACTCACATCGTCGGCAAAAGCTTGCACATTGAGTGCTTGAAAGTCATGTAACTGACGTTCATGGAGTTGCGTCAGCTTTAACCACTCGGCCACCTCGTCCGTTGAATAGGTATTTTCTACTTTTAGTTATATAGGAAGTATAAGTAATCTAACGGAAAGGAGAAAAGTATAAAACTATACGACGAGGATGGGATTCGAACCCACGCGGGCAGAGCCCATTGGATTAGCAGTCCAACGCCTTAACCACTCGGCCACCTCGTCTGTCGCATAAAAGTGTTTTCCTTTAATTTATATAACGGAGTAGAAATAGTATAATGAGAAGAAGAAAAGCATAATGAAATCGACTGAGCTGGGATTCGATAATGAGTTCAAAGTGGCCCTAAAATGTTAAATAATAATAATAATAATAATAATAATAATAATAATAATAATAATAATAATAATAATAATAGTGATAATGATAACGGTACACTTTTTGTAAACGAAGTGGGTAAAGATCGGCCTTAATTTTTCCTATGACAGTCATAAGGAATAAAAGAGTTTATAAAAGCCAATATATCGTATAAATGTGAAATTTAAGTGTTAAATATTACGTCTGACATAATTTTAGTATGAAGTGCAAAAATTAACCACATTACACGAGAATGCTTGTTGATAAGCATATTAACTCTAGTCTTCACGAAATACGTATTATGGTTCATGAAGCTCCTTATACTAACAACGTAAGGTTGTGTGTTTGAATAATAGAGACATAAAATATTCCAGGACTTTAAGAGACCTCATCACAGCGAAATTAAAATACCGCTAATTTTACAGTAAGTATCCGATATCTTCCAATAGATAACATATAATCGAAAAGTGGAACAAGAGCTCACTACACAATATTATTTTACATGGAGATACTGATATCACGAATCATCTGCTTCCGATTTCCATTCATTTAGAAAACCGTCATTTATTTTCGCGTTTATAAATGGCTGCAAACGGAAAGCGACTAGGTGATTTGTTATAACGGTACGTACCTCATGCAGAATAATATTGTCTAGCGCGCTCTTGTCCCATATTTCGATTATCTTTTATCTATTTGAAGATATCATATAATTACTATAAAATTAGCGGTATTTTAATTTCGCGATGATTAGTACTCTTAAGGTGAGTTTTTGAAAGTTCTGGTGTTCTCTTCTATAGTTTGTCATAGTGGAACTTTTTGTCGTCAGACATTCTGGAGAAGTCTCTGGAATAAACTAAACTAACTTCACCTAAAAGAAAGAAAAAATAAACTTATGTTAGGGATTTTTTAAAAAAAAAAATTGAGTTAGTAAAATTATTACTAGACACTTAGTTTTATTATCTCTAATTTTCGTAAAGTTTCAAACAGAAGTTGGATTTTAATAGGATCTATTTGCAAATTTAACGTTTGGTGACTGGGGTATGGAAGAAAAGACCGAGGAAGTTGAAAGAGTGATCGGATTTGCAACAGCATTTGATTTGGCGATAGGCATTTTGCAATACGTATTTTCAGAAGAGGAAAGAGCACTGCTTGACTTACATTATCGTACACTTCGTATTATTTTATATCACAATATATCATCATTTGGGTTGGCAAACCTGAACAGTAGCCGCAGGGGTGTAGCCAAGGGGGGGGGGGCATGGGGCCAGCCCCCCCAAATGGCCAGCTTTTAAAACATGATAGTAGAATTATCTCGCTTCATTCATTTAAAGGTAACAAAGTTTATTGACAATTAATAATTTACGGTAAAAGAGTATGGAGAAATATTGTTTTTCCACACCGATTGGAAAATAGTATTGTATCGATTTACTAATAAGTAATGTATTGATTTACAGATAAGTAATCATCTTAATTGGGTAGTATAGTGGTTTTCTTTTTAGATTATTGATTTAGGTTTCAAATGAAATGAAATTTAGTTTGATGTAAGTTTATTAGATAACAAATCAGATTATTAACAAAACATCTTACAAACGTTGCAGACATGTTCAAAATAAATAATTTTAATAATTGATAATTTAGTGCACTAAAGATGTCTGCTATCTTCAAGACAAGTTAAGATTTACTGTACCGAGATCTGAAGGATCTGGTAATTTAATAGGCCTAGCAGGAGACCTCCATGAGAACAATTTAAATACATTCTCAATGCAAGACAAAATTCAATAAATTAAAAAGGTTAACTTACATGAAAGTACTCGTATAAAATACATTCTCATATCTCGATGAATATAGACGTCAGCCAGTAATCCTTCCCGTCTTCTTTCTTCCTTCTTTCCTTCTCGACAGTAAAATTTTGGGAAGTATTTATATGAATTGTGAAGTACTTTCACTGGCTTATAATACAAAAACAACTAGGACGTCATACATCCTTGTAGTCTATTTTAAAGTTGTTTTTGTATTTGAAAGTTTCTCTATATTCCAACAATAACTATATGTGTAGTTTTTGTACATTCTTAATCAAAAGTTTTTGATACTTTAATTTTAATACAATAAAAAATTTTAATATTTCACAGATTGTTAAAAGATGTTAACAATAGTTAACACAGTATAGTATCTCTTCCTTATACCGATCGAAAAATAGGATACTTTTTTTGTGACAGCAGATTACACAATTTACTGCGATTTATATTTGACAGTTTAAAGACAAACGTTTTAACAAGGTACTACAAATACAGTCATAAAACAAAGGTACTAAACTGATTTGTAAGTACAGTATATTTTTATATGCTTTAACAAGTATTTTAAAAGACATAGATGGAAAATTTTGTGAGAAACAATGTTTTTATTCAGTTTGGATTTCATTCGCTCTCTCTTTTATTTCTACTCAGTGTAATAAAATTATTATTATTATTATTATTATTTTTTTAGTCACAAATAATAAATATTTTTGTCAGGAAACCGTAAAGAAATTAAGTGAAATTTCAAGGAAAATCAATCTTGTGTAGATAAGTTCTGTATACAAGGTCTTAAATTTAAATATAAAGGTAACCAAAAAAAGTTTTGTTGCTTTTTCACCCACCACCTTCGAACATCGATATGTCACCTAACCTGGAAGATCAAAAATAGTCCCCATCAGCATCGACGACCTTCTGAAAACGTTCTGGAAGGCCATGCAATCCATCGCGGTAGAACTTGGTGGGCCGTGAAACGAAGAAGGTATCAGGTGCATTTTGGACTTTTACTAGGGATTGGAACTGACGTCTTCTAAGGTGATTGTCCAAAGAATGGAACAGGTGATAATCGGACGGTGCAATACCCGGGGAATATAGTGGTTGCAATATTGTTTCCCATCCAAGGCGGAAAATGGTGTCCTAAGTCATCCTAGCCACGTGGGACTTAGCGTTGTCCCGCAAACGAGGACCCATTTACAATTCAGAAGTGATGGCTCCAGAGTTTTGAGTTTTTGTTGACCACAGCTCAACTGCTGAAACTACACAGTTGCGTTGATACTCTGGCCAGCTGGTAGCAGTTCCCGATGCACGATGCACCAAACACAGAGAAGGGCCTTCTTCTGGTACAGTGCTGGTTTCGGCTATTTTGAAATCGGTTTATGGGATGCTAACCAATGATAACGACGCCGTGGAGCTTCGTGTAGGACCCATTTTTTATCACATGTCAACGCCTTGTCCAGAAATGGCTCCAAAACAGTAAATAAACACATGCGACTGCCGCGTTGTCTTCTGGCCCGGAGTCGAAACATGTGAGACCCATCGACCCAACTTGTAGTGCTTCCCAAGTTGATGGATGTGCTGCCGAATGGTTTCTCCACACACTGAATTGTAGTCACAGTTCCTCTTTGTACATGTGTTGGTCTTCTGGCACGTGGTGTTTTTGGGTGTTTCGTCATCGTTCTTAAACTTGTTAAACTATCGCTACACTGTCCGCGTCGTCGTCACGACACCCTCACCGAAGGCCTGGCATATCTTTCGCCCCGCTACAGCGGTGTTTGACCTCCATTTGAACTCGTTCAGCATACATGCTCTTATGACGCTCTGTGCATGTCCCATGCATGTCCCCTCTGTCTTTACGCAAGTTCACGGTCTTACTGAATTACCACAACCAGGTGGTATGTTGGATATACCAACACCAACAACTGACGTTCGCCTTATCTTCACTCGCATTCAACTCACGGTGTGAGGTCCAATTGAACACACACCTCCAGGAAAAGGGAAGAACTTTCTTGGTTACCTTTATAGTTATGCACAAAAGTATAGCGTTTGGTCCCGGGCAGTAGTTCTTGATTAAGCGTAATAAAAACTATCTTGAATATAATTTATGGATAATAATAATAATAATAATAATAATAATAATAATAATAATAATAATAATAATAATAATAATAATAATAATAATAATAATAATAATAATAATAAGAAGAAGAAGAAGAAGAAGAAGAAGCTAAAATAGTGTTTTTAGTTTTCCAGAAGGAAACCAAAATTTTCCTTTCTTTCAGGTCTCAAAAACACTATCAGCAACACTTTTTTTTTTTTTTTTTTTGCTTTGTACTATGTAGCTGGTCCCCCCTCAAAAACGACGGGCCCCACCTACACAAACCTGCTTGCTACACCCCTGAGTAGCCGTAAAGCTAACCAGAATTTTGAAAGTCGAAGAATACGAAGAAAATAATTTTTGTTTATCTCTGTTCCGAGGTAAGGCGAAACAGATAGTAACAGGTATCATTGTTGCCAGAATACGTAGAAAAAAATATACATAAAAATTTTCAAAACAGTGAAATACTGTTGCATCATTTCTCTTTCTACGTATTAAAAGCAGCCAAGGTTTATTGCAACACGAATCTCTGCTTAGCGTGTAGTGTGTACCGACCTAGTCACGGTTCGATAGTGTGAAATTGAATTGACAGTTTTTTTTCTTTCGTTTTAAATAACGAATGAATACATTACTGTAAGAAAGGTCGGGAGTGTTGACAAAACCAGTCCGAAATGTGACAGTGTGTGATTTTTAGCGTAAGCCTAGGCGAGATAATGCGGGTAGCAGCCAAACGCACATGCAACGAATAAATTACACGCTAACAGGAATTAGTGCGTGATACAAGAAAATAAAATTAAAAAGAAAAAAAAAACTTTAACACGAGGGGTTAGGTATGATTATCAATAGAACTGAAATTACGCAATATATCAACTGACAGGTTCAGTAACAGCTCTATTAAAGATTGACCACTTCTTTTCCTTAATCTAAGGGGTGGGAGGAGGAAATCGCATGTTGCTTATTAATTACATTCATTAAGGACTACAAAAGATTTGTCATCTACTACGATATTATTACGTACCTTTCGTACACAGCAGCATCAGTGACTATGTAGCACCTGAAAACTAAGCTCTCCTCTTGTTTAAACCAGTGGTTCTCAACCTAAATCCTATTACGACCCCATTTTACCACATCCTCTTGCCAGCGACCCCCTTATAATTTCTGGTTTGTAATAACCTTGTGTGGGATTTTTAATATACCTATTGCAGAAATCTCACAATATCCATCTATTTCTAGAATTTTAGAATCCATTTCTTGCATATAGTAGATACAGTAACTTTCCTAAAAGCGAATGCATAAAAACCAAATTTGGTTAGTTCATTCATATTAAAAATATCGAATCCGATCAGTCATACTGTTTCAAAATGAAGTCCGTTTGAAAATTTTAAAACTTTGTATCTCCCTTAATTTTGAGTCATATAATAAAGAAATAAAGTGATTTTTAATTTTCGTTAGAAAAAACACTTCAGACAGTTGTTTAAAAAGTTATTTCGTATTTTAATTTTCAAGAGGCCGCCATTTTGAGCTAGACCCCATATTGTTGTGAATTTGATACAATGTTGTGTATGTGTTCAGTATCACCAAAAACTATTAACAGTAATTTGTTTACATTTAAAATTTAGGAAACAAATGAAATCCGACACTAAAAAATGTACACTCATGTCCAAAATGATTGTCGCATATCTATAACTGTCTTCTTGTAAGAATATAATTTGATAATGATTTTGCAGCATATTTTTACTACTGATACTATGTGTATAATTGGGAAATGTATATTTATGGTAAATTTCATAGGAAAAGGATTATAACCCACCCAACACAAGTACATACTGATCATGTGTAAAGAATGTTCCTCGAGGTACATTGGAATGTACATGATAGGTACGTGAATAGAGCAATCATGTGAAATACACATGTAAGGAATAAGGTTACTTCCGCCCAAAAGTACGTGCATGACACATACCGAGGAATGTATCTATTATGTGTATATCACGTACCGTGTATGTACTTGATACATTTACTTGGCATTGGCATGTGCCAGGAATGTACTAGGCATGTCAGTAATGTTCCTTAGGGCAGTGCTATGCAACTGGGGGTGCGAGTACTTAAATACTAAAACCTTAACGCTTCATTTTTACGTTCGAATTTAAAAGCTTGTACTTTTAAAAAAAGCCAAGCAACTAACTCTGAAAATATATGCCCTCCTCCGGCATCTGTGTGGCAATTTAACTATCTAGTAAAATACTACAGTAACATTTACGAGCGACCGAGCTCTAACCTATAATCTTAGCATTCAAACCTTTGATTTACGGTTATTTGTGATTTCACGTTTATAACAAAGACAAATATTTTTAAAAGAGTGTAGTTTAAATAAATTACTGAAATAAATATTTGTCACAAAGTTTATCCTTTTAAATTATTGTTCAAAGGCCTTTGCCTTTAGTAAGCCTTCTCCGAAATACATGCAAATGAATTGTGCTGCCATCTTTGGAGCTCTTTTAAAATACACATATATGTTTCTCGACAATGAGATCTCAGAAACTACAGGCTCTAGAAAGATGACGTTTTCACTGATCGATTGCAAATTTCATGTAGATTGTCCAGTTCTAATTGAATATTTAAAAAACATGGGCACTATTTCTTTAGTACATTTTTACGGGTACATTGGAAGTGTTGAACTTTCAAAAAAATAAAATAAAACATCACATCCTAATCATTACACATTCCAACACCACACTGTTGTATATAGCGGTTGTATATGTCTCCGGCATTTGTTTCATAGCCAAATAATAATGGAAAAGGAAGGATAACCATTTCCTGAAGGATGTCTATATTATCAGGCTGAATTTCTTTAAGGAGTTAGTTTATACTTACACTTACGTCTTCCCGAAAATTTTATTTAACGTCTAGTTTTAACGTACAGGTTTTGAACTAATTCTCTGCTGTGTAACGTCACAATATAACCATCAATGCTAATTTTATGCGGACAATTCTGCCAGTGGGGTTTAGAATGTTACAACCTAGAGAACGCATCAAACGTCAGAAAATTGCAAAATGACACACACAATATATTACAATGTGGCTAAACTCAGAAAGTGGCTATAGAAGTGAAAAGCATATGGCTAAAAAGCCACTATTGGCTCTTTGGAAATTATGTGACTAACGACGTTCTCAAAATGGCCAGATCTCGTCACAAAGTGGCTAAATTGGCAACCCTAGTCGCAATACGAAACTTACGCACAACCATGCCATGGTACATGGGGTATGTGCCATTCACATTCCTCACATTCCAGTGAAGCATGTAAAAGTACCTTTCAAGTGTCAGAAATTCCTCGAAAGGCACGTGCCTAGCGACACGTGCTATGCATATGAAATGTACATTTTTCAAGTACCAGGTACGTAAACGGTACATATGGAACTTAAATGGCACGTTCCTAGAATGTACCTGGTTGGGTGGGAAATACGAAAATTAGAATGAGAAAAACAAAATGTTACTGCTCTTTCGACATGAAATTTGCCACATACATGTCTTTGCCGATTATACACATATTAACATTATAAGAAATACCGGGTGAAATCGTTATTCAAATTATATTCCTACAACAACATATTTATAGACATGCGACAATAATTTTGGACATGAGTGTACCTTCATTGTCGCCAGCTTGCTGGATAAAAGACTAAGCGCTCACACACATTCTGCAAAGAACAACAAAGGATCCTAAGCAAAAGCAATCCCTTTATTGTCGATAGAATAATTTATCCATTGTTGATTTTTCAATAAACGCAACAGAGCTATTGTGAATTAGTATTTTCAATTTTAATTGTATTTCAATATACAGGTTTTGTTGCATTTGTATTTTTCTGGTATTTCAATATTCAGTTCTCATTAGTTTCATATCGTACCTTTTTCATTTAAATTAATTAAAAAAAAAAAAACTCTGCACCTGTTGAAAATGTTTAATAGACTTATTTTTTGTTGTTCTTAACAGTATGTATAAAAATAAAAATATGCCTATCAGAACAAAATTCAAAATAATATTTAACAAATATTTTCCGGTATTAGATTCTAATTATATTTGTATCTTCCGCTTATCTTTGCGACCCCGATGAAACCCTCTCGAGACCTCAGGTTGAGAAACCCTGGTTTAAACTATCGACGTCACTATCGCACGAAATTCGCTTCTGAGTACAGATATAAATAAGGTGTTTGCCAGTCACTTAGTACAGAGCGTCGCTTGTCACCGTTTCTAAATACCATTATTATTTTTTAACCATCTACTTAAGGATCTTCAGTACAGCAAAATTAAACTACCGCTAATTTTAGAGCTTTTCTTTAATATCTTCAAAACAAATTAAAATATTCGAAAAACAGAAACGTAGTGAACTAGACAATACGATTTTGCATGTAATACCTTTATCACAATTCACCTATCTGCTTTTGGTATGCCGCTATTTACAGAACCCGCAAAAAATGCAAAATCTATTTACAGCTGCAAATCGAAAGCAGATAGATGAATTGTGATAATGGTGTCACATGCAAAATCATATTGTCTAGTTTACTACGTTTGTGCTTTTCGAATATTTTTATTTGTTTTGCAGATATTACAGAAAAACTCTAAAATTAGCAGTAGTTTAATTTCGCTGTAGTGAAGACCCTTAAGTTTGAACCTTCAATATTGAGTGTGAATTTGTGATCGTTTTCTTATTTGTTACAGTGGTATTTACTCCGAAATTTTAGATTTGGTATTACCTAAAGAGAAGGACTGCTTAGCAAAGCACCTCATTACTGAGATCGCCCTTGTACTCAATGTTTAAAACTCAAATATGCACATCTGTACTTACCGTTCAAAGCATTTAACACTAAGTACAATCTCGTCTGGTACTTAATGTTTTAAAAAATTAACTGTTAAAAGTTGAGTACAAGCATGTTTTTAATATGGTGTGCTTTTCTAACCAGCCGTTCTTCTTAAGTATTATCCTATCTAATATTTGGAAGTGAATAACTCAATAACTAATAAAAATCAAAAATCTTGCACTCGGATTCGACATTTAAGATTCAAACTTAAACATATACTAGGCCTAATAAAAAATTGTCGAACTATAGATTTCCTGTTATTACACCGAAATAACACCAAAGAAAACAAGTAATAAATTACACGCCAGAGAAAAATTCTAACTTTGCTCAATGTAGAGATCTGCACGGGCTCGGGCCGAGCTCGCGGGCTTAAGCCTGACCCGGACTCAAGCCTACAAAGGATATATTACTTCGGGCCCGGGCCGGGGTCGGCCGTAAATTTTTAAATATACAACGATATTTCTCGGGCCTTTTCGGGCCTAATTTTGTAAACATACTGTACAACGATACATCAGCGTTCTTTCTGGACCGTTCTTTCTGGAGAACTTTTAAAGCACAACTGCAAAATTAAACTGTTAAGTGCTGTAAATAAAAATAGAATTTTGCGTTAGTTATTAATTTTCTGTAATTCGGGCTCAATTGATTGCTAGGCTTGGGTCTAAATGTTAAAACATATTTCGGACTCGGGTTGGGCCTCACATTATGAATTCACGGGTCAGGCCGGGCCCGCTCTTAAAGTTCCGGCCCGTGCAGATCTCTAGTTCAATGATCCTGAATAGGTACACGTTACTACCTTTATTCAAACGGAAATATAAATTCAGCATCATTGTAATTCTTAAACAAGTTTTTTCTCTCTCTGAGTTATATTGCTCGGCAAATTCCATCATAAACATTGTCTTCACTCTAATCATTAGCAAACACTAAGTGTTTCAACCTCTCCACCTTGTCTTTTCTTGCAGGAATTCACACTTTACTCGCAGATTTTGAATTTACTCGGCCAAATTTGACGTAGTAAATATCCCTAAAACAGTGGTTCTTAACCTAATTAATATCACGACCCCTATTTTTTTTTTTTTTTTATCACATCCTCTTTCCAGTGAGCCCTGTATAATTTCTGGTTTGTAATAATCTTGTGTAGGATTTTTAATATACCTATTACAGAAATCTATCTATTTCTATAATAGTAGGGCCCGTTTCTTATATATAGTGGATGTAGTAACTTTCGTAAAAGAGAATGAATTAAAATCAAATTTGTTGAGTTTATTCATATTACAAATATCGAATCCGAACCGTCATACTGTTTCAAAATGGAGGTCGTTTGATAATTTAAAAACTTAATAACGCTCTTAATTTTGGGTCATATGATAAAAAAATAAAGTGATTTCTAATTTTGATTTTAAAAAACTTGGACAATTGTTTAAAAAGTTATTGAATATTTTCATTTTCGAGAGGCCACCGTTTTGAATAATATCCGATATTTGATTCTAATTATATTTATCTCTTCCGCTTATCTTCGCGACCCCCAGGTTGAGAAACCTCAGTAATCGATTTGCTCGGAATAAGCGTGCCAAGAAACACAACTGTATTCTACTCCTGATCAAGCACCTATTTACTTCCGAGTAACAGCTTAATCTACACGTAGTTTGGAGAAATTCGTCCTATAGATATTAAATCCCACTCTAGTGTCGTAATACTAAATCTGAATGTAGATTTAATTAGGATTATTATTTTGTATTCCATTTACCTTCATTTCTCTTTCCTCAGTTTTTCTTGTAATCCTTTTCCACTTTTATCCCCGACTTAAATTCCAAAGGGAATGCTCATCCGTCCCCCCTTGGCTAGATGTGTTGTATTTCCTCAGAAACTGAACACTGCAACAATATTGACATAACAATTACTCACAAATGTATTGCAATATTGCCTTATATTATCAGTAAACAAAACCGCGTACTTCGGCGCAAGCACCAACAAGCAGATGATGGATGTCATTACATCGATAGAGCACGAAGAGATACGAAGATAACCCCTCCATAGGTTCCTCATCTAAAGGCTGGCTATAAAAACGGGCACTTCGAGGCAGAAGACATCAGTTGTTAACTGGTCATATCCTACCTATCTCTCCGAGCTGCAACGGGCAAGAAATTCCTTTAGATCCAGCTTCAACGGTCAGGGTCATTCTCAACCAACAAACTACAAAACCTTCGAGCTGCAACGGGCAGGAAGTCCATATTGTAGAGGAAATATCTTTTTTAATCTTACTATTTGTAATCTTGTGTACAAACTGTATAACGTCTTTTATAATTAAAAAAGTGAGGAAAAACCCGTGCTACCGAATATTATAATATACATGACGAATCTGAAAGATGTGAACAAACCAGTGATGCCAACCTAAAAAGCCATAAAATCCCATTTCTAGAGGCAAAAAATCCCTTTTTTGCATCTAAATTTCCCACACTGAACTATTATTATTGTTAATAATAATAAAATATAGAAATAAAACTAGTGTATAACGTGTGTTACTTTTTTGGATTTCAGTATGAATTATTAATAAATTTCGATCTTCTACGTTGATAAAATAGTTTGTAAATAACTATTTTCCTTAATCGAGAATAAGTATATTTTGTTATGTTGCCAAAAATGCAGTGACTCCATCACATCTTTGTACCATCACCTTATACTGAGTCGAATGATGCTTCAAAAGCTTTGTTCTCCATACATTTCTTCCGGACTTTGGCGATAATAAAGAAAAGACTTCAGAGTAAAAGTTGACAACACTGACACAGTTATCGATGATTCGTGGCATCTATTTTTCGCTCGTATATTTCTTTTTGGTGTGGATTATACATATAGTGAAAAATCCCGTATAGGCTGTTAATTTCGACGAAAATTCCCTCTATCCCATTCCGAATAATGTCAAAAAATCCCACAGAATGGGATTTTTCCAACGAGTTGGCAACACTGGCACGAACTCCGGGAAGTGATTCATCGCATCAAAAGAAGACAAAAGTCATCTTGCATGTTGCCGAATTCCGCGTCGTATACGAGTGACATGGGTGCCAACTTGGAACCGACACCCGATTCCTGACCATTATAACGAAACAGAAAGGTATGCATAAACTGCGAGAAGTGATTTGTTACATTAAAACTAGTTAAATGTGGCTATGAACATCAGCAAAGTGGTACATTACGCAGTTGCACAGAGATAGTTTGTGCACATCTTTCTGTTCCGTTCTAATTGTTAGGATTCGAGTGTCGATTCCAAGTTGGCACCCCTGTCACTCGTACACGACGCGGAATTCGACAACATGCACAACGGAGTTCGTGCACATCTTTCAGGTTCACCCTATATAATACGAATCTTGAAGTTGAGGCAGTTATGTGTACTCCGAAAAGATGGCAATTTCTCCATCTTCCTGAAAACATTTCTGGACTATTTCTAGGGCCTGAAAAAGAGGGTATGTACAGGTAAAAGATGACATCTGGTAATCCTAGAGGGGGTTACTAGGTCTAAGGCTTTGAGCAGGCGACGGAACTCATCAGTCTTTTGGGCTGCAAGGCACGTAAAATTAAAAAAAGAAATTCATGGCTACTTTATTATTTATTGGCATTAAATATTATCTTAATCTTATCTTACTAAAGAAGAAATAAAAGGAAACCGAGAAACTGTACCCGAAAAATAACACAACCACACACACACATACACAAATAAAAGTTCTGTGCACTGAATTGCAGGATACGGATTCGATGTAATTTGTTACTCAGAATTCAAATTTCAAAACCCCAGGACGATTGATCGTGTCAATTCCTGTTTATGGGCAAAAAGCTTTAGCGATTTTGGATAGTGAAGATACGCGTAATACAGCTATGCAAAATAAATAAATAAATAAAAGATAATAAATAAATAAATAAATAAATAAATAAATAAATAAATAAATAAATAAATAAATAAATAAATAAATAAATAAATAAATAAATTTCCGTTGAGCGGTCCCCAGGGTATAGATTCGATGTATTTTGTTATACAGAACCCAAATTTCGAAATCCTAGAACGAGTGATCGTGTCAGTTTTGTTTTATGGGCAAAAATCGTGTATCCACCCACCCTATCCAAATTCGCTCAAGTTTTTCCGCCCATAACAAAAAATTCACACGATCGATCTTCCTGAGGTTTCCAAATTTGGATTCTGTGTAACAAAATACATCGTATCCGTGCCCTGGAGACCGCTCAACGGATCTTTATTTATTTATTTATTTATTTATTTATTTATTTATTTATTTTTTGCATAGTTGTATTACGTGTATCTTCACTATCCAAAATCACTAAAGCTTTTTGCCCATAAACAAGAATTGACACGATCGATCGTCCTGGGGTGTTGAAATTTGGATTCTGAGTAACAAATTACATCGAATCCGTACCCTGGGATTTGGTGCACAGAACTTTTATTTCTTTTATGTGGCAGTGTAATTACTTCTTGAAGATTACAATTAACCAATAAGATGCGGTAACAGAGTTGGAGGACATTGTGTAAAACGCGAATCACATAGTTTTTGATACTAGGAGCACAGGGAGAAATAAATAATCTAAAAATCAAAAACCCAAGATCGGTGGAAGGAAAGAACAAGATAATTTAGAAAGAAATAAGGCACTCCATGTTTTACAGTAGTTAGAAGACGATATTAATTTAGTGAGACATCATAATTTTTAATCTTCGCTGGCAATAATTCTTTTCTGCCATTTTTATTTTCATTTCCCGCCTTCATTGAACCGTTTCTTCCCCTTCCCCTAACTACACCAGCGCCACGATCCACGATTCGGGGAAGGAAAAAAAGAGAATCTTTTTAATTCTCATCTCTCTTTTCTTTGGTGCTTGTGTCGTGCGCCAACGAACTTCTTTCTTCAGCCTCAATAACCACGAAAATGTGGGTCAACGAAGTACTTTATTGTTGGCGATTGTTGCAATAAATTTCTTTTTAGAAGAACAAATATATAAGGAAAAAAAGAAAACTGTCAACCAAGTTCAGTGCGTACATTTTTTCTAAAACCACGAACTAAAATGCGAGTTTCATTAACTAAAAGGAACCTTCCAGCTAGGCTCGTCGCTAGGCGATGGCCAAGGGGGTACCGAGCATCCTGCAACCACCTTCAACCCCCTTCGAAATGTTCAATTGTTCGTTAATTTGATATGTATGTATAAATGTAAGGTGTACTCAAGTTAGCCCTTCTGAAAAACAAATTTCGGCTTCATTGTAGTATTCTGGCCACGTGCCTGGCAGGCCCTTATCCAGGGGGAGGGGTCTAGGGGGTCGGCCCCCTTAATTTTTATTGTCCCCCTTAAAATTTTTACTGTAGGCTTACAAATGAACTATAATATGGTTGGATCGGTCCCCCCCTAAATTCTATCGCCACCCTACATTTTTTGGTCTGGCTACCGGCCTGGTGCCTGGTTCCACCGATAGCTAGTGTTTCCCAGGGCCGAACTGATTACTAGTTGGCCCCGGCGGCTGATATGTTCGCCCGAATTCTCAATCCATCCCCCAACCACCATTACCCCAACTGCCCACTGTTTTCCCACAATAAAGACATAGTATTATCTTAGATAAAGCATACTATTCTTTAGTAGCCACACCGTACATTATATCTCCTGACCTTCTCTCCTTATTAAAATTTTCATTTGGCCCCCTTTTGATCTGGCTCCTGTCTGGGCGGCGGACATATAATCACGCTCGACCTTAGCCGTAGGAGCTACATACACGATTCTGATTGGTTGAAGTTATCCGTTTCTCGTCACATAGCATGCATTTAACATAAGTCAGCCACCAGCTGCTTAGCCTCGTGGCCGAGCGTGCTAACGAATGGGCTAATAAGGGAAATCGCTTTTGGCGTGGGTTCAAACTCAGCCCATAGATTTTTTTAAAAACTTCTTTTCAAATTTGCATAACACTTTTATAATTAAAATAAAATAAAAATTATACCGATTTGCCTTGTATGTAATATATAATCAGAACCATAGGTACAGATTTCGGCACCTGGGGCGCGGTAGAATTCGGCGCCCCCAACACATTCACTAGCAAGCTTTTCCTTTTTTATTTTATTTTATTTTATTTATTTATTTATTTATTTATTGCATATAAGAGAATAAGCTTTTGTTGTTATGCTTTTTTTTTTTTTTTTTTTTTTTTTTTTTTTTTTTTTTAAAGTTGCTTGGACAGACCATTGTAACGGCCATTATGTATTCTTGTACAAATAAGAACTTTTTCCAAGAGGCATATTTTGGACTTTTTGTGAAACTTGACAAAACTACCTTTGGTTGGCATAAAGATCCACTTGGAGATCAGTTATGGAAATTTACAGTAAAACCATTTGTAACGTTTGATACTATCGATAAGAAATGAAATTTCAATAAAAGAGAAACTATGTGCTTTTACAATTTTTCGAAATGAGTGACAGCATTAATTTCCAGTAATAATTGCAAACTTTTGTAAATTTATTCTGTATGGGACCACGCAAATGGCATTTTAATTTCGATTCTTTTTTTTAAACTATTTGAATTTTTTAATGATATACTTTCTTTTATTACTCTTAAGAGTCGGTGGTGAGATATTGTTTTAAATGTACATGCCCCAACAAAAGTTAAGAATGACGATATAAAAGAAACCTTTTAAGAAGAAGTGTCACGGGTATCGAAGCGTCACGGGTATCGATCTAGTCGAGAATGGCCTGAAACAAGGAGATCCGTTATCGACGTTATTAAACTTTATTCTGGAGAATGCGATAAGGAAAATCAAAGATAGCAACCAAGGTCTAGAGCTGAATGGTATTCGACAGATGCTGATTATGTAAATCTGATAGGAGATAATAGGAGAACAATCGAAAGAAATGCAGACATTATTAAATGCTTGTAGGTTTAGAAGTAAATGCAGAAAAAAACTAAATACCTGGAAGTTTACTGGGATCGTAATACTGCAAATTATGGGTGAGTCAAAGTATAAAATAATATTTTCGATAAAGTGGATACTTTCAAGTATCTAGGATCAATATTAACAAACCAAAATCATATCTACGAAAAAATTAAATGTCGACTACAAGCAGGGAATTCGTGTTATTATTCAGTTCAAAATCTTTTGTCGTCGCGAATTCTGTCGAGGAATTTGAAAATCAAAATATATAGAACGATAATCATGCCTTTTGTTCTGTATTGTTACGAAAAGTAGTCGCTTACTATAAGGGAAGAACGCAAACTGAAAGTATTTGAGAATAAAATCCTGATACGAATATTTGGACCCAAGAGGAACGACAATCGGGAATGGCAGAAACTTCATAACGAGGAACTGCATAATTTACATCCTTTACCAAACATTGTTAGAGTCATCAAATCTAGAAGGCTCAGGTTAGCAGGTCATGTAGCGAGAATGAAAGAAAGTAGGAACGCTTTCAACGTATTGACTGGAAATTCAACCGGAAAACGACCTTTAGGAAGACCTAGTCGCAGATGGAAGGACAATATGAAGATGGATTCCACAGAAATAGGAATACAAAGTAGAAACTGGAATCAGAGGTTATTGGAGGGGTTTTATGAACGCGGCATTGAACCACCGGGTTCTATAGGTCATAGAATTGGTTAGTTCTTTTACGATAAAGAGTATTTTGTGAAATATAACGGAAATTCAGAAGATTTATGTTTTCTCTGTATATAGATAGATAAAATAGAGCAAAACTGATATATATATATATATATATATATATATATATATATATATATATATATATATATATATATATATATATATATATATATATATATATATATCCTGGCGACAACTATTTAATGGAGAAATGATCCAGATAATTTCCTTCAAATTGGAAGCATTTCATATGTCAATGGAATAAAAACGTTCACTGGTAGTGATTAGTCTTTGAAAAGGGCGAAATTCATTGGGTTAAGTTCTGCCTCTTTTAGCCCCTACTCTACGATTTCAAATATGTTATTATTCCCCTTATTTACCCTCATTTTTAATACTTCCGGGCAAACAGCAGCTCGTGTGTGTCTCTACACTCCATCATTTTCATACCTTCATTCTCACCATCGTAAATAATCCGGTTGGGAAGAAAAGCTTGATTAACTAAGCAAACTCATCAGCATCACAACGCTGAACACGTATTTCAGACTTTGACCATTCCGATTTTTAAAACGCTTCTGCATACACTATAAATCATTGCTGGACACCTTGTATATCACATCGCCATTAACAAATCGTATATAATGACTTTCTTTGGGTAATAAGTAAAAACTCGTGACTTTTATTGGAAGTGTTGGGTTGCGAGCATAACAAGCATGACATTTTTTTTAACAAACCTACTTGTATTTCTTTGGAAACCGACAACAATATTGATTTAATAGGGCGCTAATTCTTTTACGACGCACCGCGACGTTTTCTCTTTTCCAACACCTTTTCTTTCTTCTTGCTCGTTCACCGCCCCCTTGCTATGAGCGCCCGGGGCAACCGCCCCACTCGCCCTCCTCTAGCTACGGTTCTGTATATAATGCTTAAAAAGTGATTTAGTCACGTTAGGAAATATAGCTGAGCGAGCGTCAACGAGCGAAAGGGGTTAGAGTCCCCGCTGGGCTCGTTTTGTTCCACATTTACCCCCATGATAATACCACGTGACATTACGTCACACTCGGGTGGTGCAACTTCGAACCTCACCCGCTTCCTTGTGACCAACTTAAAACAGTTGGCTAGGGTAGCGCGTGAAAAAATACATTCCAGATAGCTAGCAGAGTTGCCAACCTTAGAGAATAAAATTATCGATTTTCATCTTTAAAATTACCGTAGGCCTATATTACAAAAAAAATATCATAGATTCGTTATGCATGTGATAATTGTCGAAACAACAATAATACTACTAATAATAGCAATACTATATAATAAAATTATCTACTAATCTTCAGTTTCGAACGCAAAATCAGCGTCACCATCCTCATCATTTTTTAATCCTTAAGAGAACTATTCTGAACAAGAATATTTCCACCCCCTCGTAAACGTAATTGAATTTAAATAATTGATGTAAGATTGCCATTTGCCAATTCTCAAATTGTTATTGATTTATTTTTAGCGAGAATGACTGTTAAAAACCACAGTGTGTGTGTATGCGTGTGTGTTTTATGATCATTTAATGGTCATCTACAATTTATTTGCACATTCAAAAACTGAAAAAGAAAGCGTTCTAAAATTATCCTATACTTACCTATCATCGCAAGAGCATTACCGTATATAGGCTTAAGTTATGGAATATCACAATAAATTATCGTATGGTTGTCAACCCTGATAACTAGTGTTTCCAAGAGAAGTGAAATTTCTCTTTTCGTCCAGTGTTGCCAGCAATATTTCTTCTAAATCCCTTTAACCAAGTTAAAATGTTCCTGCTTTTCACTGAAAAGTTCCAACATGATATTTTAAGTTAAAAATTAATGCTTAATATAAGATCATGCATTACAAATATCATTATAGTTAAGTTCTTTTCCAAGATTATGTATTTTTAATCAACAGAAATCGCTTATGCATGCTAAGATTATTTACTGTTGATTATGCTTCTATTTCTGAAAACGTTCAAAAGCACTCTTACAGTGCATATTTCAGAGATCAGTTTTCCAACAGTATTGGGTTCGAATCTCGTGAAGAATAAGCGAAACTTCTATAAATAATTTGGTCGGGGACAACGATTTATACAGTGGGTCTTATGGCTCTGGATTCCCACCCCGAAATCACGACTTTTGTGTAAATGAAAAATGAAGTGAAATCTTTTAGTTAACCGCAGAGTACTAACATAGGTGAAAATTCACCGGTGTTAGTACCTATAGAGCATTAAAACTTTTAAAATTTATATAGTATCTTCATTATTATTATTTCTATAGCTGCATGGTAGGAAATTTTGTATTAAAGTATTTATTTAGAAGCTTTTTAAAAAAAATCAAAAAAACTGACAATGGACCGCATCAAAAAATCTTATTTTGCCAAGAAAATATTTAATGCAAAATTTATCTTTTACGATCTCTCACATCTCACATATAATTTTTTATATATTATTGCACACTTATTATGTTAAAAACTTTTATATACGTAGTATCTTTATTATGTTTTCAATAGTATTGTATGGAATTTTGGAATAAAGCATTTATTTAGAATTTTTAATTTTTTTTAAAAAAAAAATCAACATTAGAACGTATCAAAAGAAAATAATCTTATTTTGCCAAGAAAACATTTAATGCAAAATTTACTTTTTACGATAAAAATATGTCGTAAGAACTATGTTATCTTACAGATTCGTCACATACTGAAAAATCTTAGTTTTTTTTTTTTTTTTTTCAAAATTATGCACCAAAAAATTATGTGGTTGAAAATTCACCCGTGTTAGTACATATCTATAGAGTGTAAAATATGTTAGTATACTATGGTTAAAGTCCCAGTATTATGCCCCTTAGGCTACGGGAGACGGATGATTTAAGAGTCTTCATCCCGGCGAAATTAAAATACCGCTAATTTTACAGTAATTATGTGATATCTTCAAATAGATAAAAGATAATTGAAATGTGGAACAAGAGCGCCCTAGACGATATTATTTTACATGAGAAACCGTTATCACGACTTACTTATCTGCTTTCGATTTTGAGCCATTTTGAAAATCGGCATTTATTTTCGCGTTTCTAAACAGCTGAAAACGGAAAGCCACTAGGTGACTTGTGATAACGGTACCTCATGCAAAATAATATTGTCAGGTGCTCTTGTTCCATATTTCAATTATCTTTTTATCTATTTGAAGATATCACATAATTACTGTAAAATTAGCGGTATTTTAATTTCGCCGGGATGAAGACTCTTAAGGCAAGTGAATGATGATGGAAGAATTGGTGGAATGAGAAAGTAGGAGTAAACGGGAATATCCTGGGAAAGCCCAGAGACACGATGTTGTCTACTACAAACTGAATTGGGCGGGGATCGAACCAAGAAACCCATTCACCAAAGGTAAGCGTTCTACCATTGAGCCGTGCTCCTTATGACTTTCCTCTAAATTTATTCTAATATTTTAGGAATGATTTTACAAATTGTAACACAATTTACCCTCACACGAGAGTTGGACCCCTTCCGAAACAAATTTCTGTGTATGTTCCTGGTCGTGAAGGTATATGTGTTGATCCAATATCCAAAAATTACAGGCTTTTCTTGTGCTTTCAGGGATAAAGTTAAAAAAAAAAAAAACTAAAAATGAATTAATAAACTCTGTCTCAATGTTGTCTCTTCTTTGTTTTAAGATCAAACACATAGGAAATTCGTTGTAGTCAACTCAGATTCAATCGTACAGTTTCCTTTCTACTTTTCGGATGTTAGATACCGAATCGATCGAAACTTGGTAACTCTGGTACTGTACAAAAATGAAATGAAATCTTTGAGTTTTACGTCCCAAGGTTATGCTGGTTAGGTTAAAGGAGACGGTGATGATGAGTAATGAATGAAATGGTGGAATGAAGAAAGTGGGAGGAAACGGGAAAACCCGGAGAAAACCCACGCACACGGTGTTTGTCCACCACAAGGTTCACTTGGCGGGAGCAGGGTTTGAACCCGGGACCCCATGCAACAGAGGTGAACGCTCTACCACTGAGCCACCGCGGCCCCCCTCTGGTACTGTACAATTACAATTTGTGACGATAGTGAGAAATACTAATTAATGTTACCAGTATAGCGGTAAATTAGTCTAGACATATTTTTATTAAGATTTCAAAAAATACCTATAAATTTAAGAAATTCATTCCTACGTCCTTACAGTTAGTGAAAAGGTCTAAATGTCCCCACTTTTGACAGCACTGGTCTCGCCTCTATTCTTATCTTGAAAAATACAATTTAAAATTTTAAAAAAATGAGACGAGAAACATGACATTTCTTCAAAGAGTCTCATGATCATCAAGGGCGCACGTAGTAATTTTTGTTGGGAGGGATACAAGCTTTAGGGGATCCAATACTAGGAGCCACTACGTCTGTGTAGTATTGAACGAGTATTATTCTGCACTGTAAAATACTTCCACATATTTTCAGAAAAAAATGATAGAAATAAATTGTTTTTATAAAAGAAAGAGTACCGGTACTGATGAATTGTAGGATCAAATTTTCATGTTACATCAACCATTTCCCTCTTAAACAAGTAAAGTTTTATTGAAAAAGTGGACAATGTTGAGTTAGGAAGTTTTGGGAGAGGATTCGGACTTGGCTTACCATCTTGTGCGTGCGTCCCTGATGGTCATTACTTATATCTGTAGATCGTCTCACTACACTTCGCGAGTTCGCATTGCTAAATCAGTCACTTGTAGTTCTGTGCTGTGAACGCCTTTGATGTTCAAACATTGATTAGGGAGATCTGTTTGATATATACAGGGTGTCTGAAAAGTCCCCGGACACAGGGTAACTCTGTTATTATCAAAGCTACAACAAAATGTAAGAAGGGGAAACCGCCTCTAAATATGATGTCTTCAATCTAAAGTGAAGGATTTTTTTTTTTTTTTTTAATTGGACGAGCCGTTTGGGCTGTACACTAGGGTGGGCCGTAAACGGCCGAAATTTTTTTTTTTTTTTTTTTTTTTTAGAAAATTAAGATTGAGTACCGTGCAAAAGTTGTATAATGTTATATTATGTTTCCTCACCAAAACATAGCCGGATTAAAAGATATTTAACCGGACCCCGGGGGCCCGAAAGAACGCTAATTTTGAAAAAAAAAGTAGCCAGCTATGAAAATATTATTAAAATATATTTTTAGAAAGTTAAGTTTCAGTACCGTGCAAAAGTTGTATAATGTTATATTATGTTTCCTCACCAAAACAGAGCCGGATTAAAAGATATTTAACCGGGCAACGTGGGCCCCAAAGAACGTTAATTTAAAAAAAAAAATAGTTGCGAGTAGTGAAAATATTGAAATACTTTTTAGAAAGTTACGTTTGAGTACCATGCAAAAGTTGTATAATATTATGTTTCTTCACTAAAATAGAGCCGAATAAAAAGATATTTAACCGGGCCCCGGGGGCCCAAAAGAACGGTGATTTTGAAAAAACAAAGTAGCCAGCAATGAAAATATTATTAAAATATATTTTTAGAAAGTTAAGTTTCAGTACCGTGCAAAAGTTGTATAATGTTATATTATGTTTCCTCAGCAAAACATCCGGATTAAAATATATTTAACCGGGCCCCGGGGGCCCCAAAGAACGTTAATTTAAAAAAAAAAGTTGTGAATAGTGAAAATATTATTGAAATATATTTTTTTAGAAAGTTAAGTTTGAGTATCGTGCAAAATTTATAATGTCATGTTTCCTTACCAAAACAGCCGGATAAAAAGATATTTAACCGGGCCCCGGGAGCCCAAAAGAACGTTAATGCTGATAAAATATGGTTGTGAGTAGTGAAAATATTATTGAAATATTTGTTTTCAGAAAATTAAGTTTGAGTACCGTGCAAACGTTGTATAATGCTATGTTTCTTCCCCAAAACAGAGGCAGATAAAAATATTTCACCAGGCCCTGCGGGTCCGAAAAGTGTTATTATTATTTTTTTAAATATATATACCGTTATTTTAAGTATGTATAGAAAATTGGTTAAGATTCCTAATACTTTAACTTGACCCCAGGATTTTAAATGTTCTGATCTGATGTGCAGCTCTTCGCCTGATTGGAGTTTAGTAGATATAATAGTACGGACACAAATACATAAGGTAAGGTTGAAAAATTGACCAACAAACACCAAACCAGCGCAGAACTTACCACGTGGAGATGGCTACACAGCGAGTTCCTCCCACCCACCCTCCTCTTACGTAAAGCTCCTTAGCAGAATCTTGGAACAAAATATTGAGATTTATGTCCGAAGCTTGGTAGATACTTTCGTGCTTCCAGATTTGCGCGAATATAACCGTCTCGTGCAACACTACCGCATACTTCTGAAGAAGTTGCTGTTACTACCTTTAGACACTTCTCCAAAGCCTGCGTGTGGAAGGGGAACGTGACAAACTGAAACCTTCTCTTTTCCACAGTCATTTCGGTTGGTTCTTCTATTGATACGTTAGCCGAAATTGGAGGTTTCGTTACTATTACTTCTGACCAATCGGTCAAATCGATATAATCCGCATATTCTTCAGTGTTTTGCCTATTGCAATTGTCAATTAGAACTATAGTTTGGTATTTTTGGCCATCAAAATAGAGACCCTTAAAATTAGTAGCTTTACACTGTAGACGGTTTCTTTTTTCTTTTTCTTTTTCTTTTTTGCTAGTTTCGTACGGATTTTGTTTTTATCTACTACCTTGTCTTAGTTAGTTTTGTTCAGTAAATTCATATCTTCTAAAACAGCGGATACAATTTTAGCAGCCGACCATTCGATATACCTGTTAAATTTTTTGCGGTACTCATTTGTTTAGGGCTCATTATTGTTTATTTAGGTTTACTTTAGATTTTATTCTCTAAACGATTGCTCCATGCGAACTCTTCATCGTCTGAATTCGGGGTGGAAGCGCTTAATGTATGTTCCAAGTACGGGACTGAGGCCAACGATTGTAACCCTCTTGTAATTGGTACCGTAGCATCATAATCGATCTATGTGTCATGCTTTCTTTTGAGCCTATGGGTTTCTGCTTCATTTACATTGCAACTCGTCATTTGTCTCTGATTTCTCTGATCTAATATGTGCTCCCAGTCCAAAAGCGGTATATAATTTGATTTACCACACTTACAGGTTAATCTATCGCAGCATTTCCAAGAGAAAATATCACATAACTTCTGAGCACCGTTCTTAAATTTCTTTAATTTGGCTCTTAATGGGGTATATCTCATTCCTTAATGGGGTTAATGATCGTTTTGCATTTTGAGTTGTAATTCAAAATCATATGCTTAATTCGAAGTCAATACAATACAGGAAGAGAGGCTCGCAGCCATATTGTTTCTAGTTTATCTGAATTCAGCAATGTAAGCGCCGCCTTCGGAAAGCCAGTGTTATGTATTTTGCATCCAGATGCGAAAAAGTTATATTCTCTTAAAGTTTGAGAGTTCTGAGCTGGGCTCAACACAAAGGTTTTTCGTGTGTTAATATGGTATTTATGAAAGTTAGTTAAGCTCTTAATAGTTATTTGCGTACATTGAAACCATGTATTTCATGTTTTATGTATTAATAGTATTGTCTGGTAAAATGTTATTATTACCTAAAACCATTTTATTTGAACAAAAAATTGGGAAGTTTAGGGCCACGGGGGCCCGGTTAAATATTGTTTTAAAATCAACATATTTGGCATGGCTTCATTTCGTACCAATGCACAACTTTTGATAACTACTCAATCCTGAATATCTGAAAAAAAATTTTTCGGCCCACCCTACTGTACACTCTTTATGTGCTCAGTGTTAAATGAAAATGCAACGTTGCCATTTACCTGTACCCACAACTCAAGTAAATGAAGTTACTGTCTGATATTCTAACGTGTTGTTTCTTAGGCAACATTAGCTGTAGCAGGGGGCCGCGGTGGCTCAGTGGTAAAGCGTTCAACTCTGGTGCTTGGGGTCCCGCGTTCAAACCCTGCTCCCGCCAATTGAACTTTGCAGTGAACAAACACCGTGTGCGTGGGTTTTCTCGGGGTTCTCCCGTTTCCTCCCACTCTTCATTCCACTATTTCACTCATTTCTCATAATCATGGTCTCCTTTAGCTTAACCGGCATAATCGTGGGACGTAAAACTCAAAGATTTCATTTCATTTCATTTTCATTTACTACCTATAGCAGACAGTGTTACCACAAAAACTGTAGCAGATAGTTTAGCACTTTTCCACAACATGTCAATTATATTTAAAACCGCTAGAATGCCACTAAAAGTCTAATTACCACTAGAAATCACAGTGGACATGGAAATGAAAACCAAAACCGTTTCTTGGGTCTTTAATTACAATGTAAACATAGGGTAAATCTATTGATGCGATACAAACCGAAAAAACGAAGAACTCATTTCTTTGACTAAAAAATTCAAAAGGTCTTCCCTAGTGAGGTAGTGAAATCAGCCCTTGATCCAAATTGGGACGTTATTGACCCAAAATGTTACTTTTGACCAGAAACTGCCCCCCAAATATTACATCCACTCCTTACCGAAGTATCGTATCATACGCGCTCAAAATTTAACATTTTTTAATGGTAGGGTGGTCCAAATAATTTGAAAGTTTCACAGATTGTAGATACTGTGTAGGTGTAAATGTAGATTTGTTTTCAAGAAAAGAAATCGATGTGTATTTTCTTGTGGTTTTTGTGTGTTGAAAATTTCAAAAAATCCTACAAAAATTTGGAGGGGGGAAGACACATCGCTGATTTGTTTGGTGAAAATGTTGTAGTACACTTTGGTACAATATATTAATTAATTTTTTTCAGGATCTGAAATGAACTGCAACATTATCAAAAAAAGAAATAAACAAAACTGAAAAAATGTTTACTCACAGTTTTCTTTACCATTAGAACCCTGAAGGACAAAACTTCGAACTCTTCTTTGCCAGAGTTTACTATTTTCCTTTCTCTTTCGTCACTAATTTATTTAAAATAGGGCATAAAGTTGAAAATATTCAAATCAACAAAGACAGCGACGAAGATTGAATTATTGCAAATTATATGGTGATTTTGATTTGTTCCCATTATCAGGGAATATTTATGTGTACCTTATTGCTTTGTATATTAAAATAAATGAATATGTTTAGTAAATAATTTACTCAAACATATATATGTAAAATGAAAACATATTGATATATCTATTATTATCCAAATATCGTTTTCTCTTAAACATTTTTTTCTTTTCAACTCTTAAACTTTGTTTTTGTACATTAAAGCTTTAATTTGTGATTCTTGAAATTGCAAGATTAAATTGCATACAAAATTGCGAATTGGAAAACCACAACTGCAATTGTGCAGAAAATAATTTCAAATAGATCTTCTGTAAAAGAAGCATTATAATAAATTACAGGGAAACTTGGGGGGGAAAAATTGGAAAACGAGTTTCGGTACTCAAAAATATGGTACAAAGAGCGTTTCAGAGTACTCTTTTTAAAAATATTAAAATTGGATTGACAGTTTTGACATTGAGGTCCCAAAATGTTTAAAACACTGTGAATAAACGGTTTTTATTTATTTTTTTTGACGATGTTATCACTTTCAAATGTTCTCTAAAATATATATATATATATATATATATATATATATATATATATATATATATATATATATATATATATATATATATATATATATATATATATATATGCTACACTTAAGGATATTATGTTATTTTGAATGAAAATAATCACATGAAGGTTTCATATTCCGAAAGTCAAAAGCCTCCCGGGAAACTTTCCTAGAAACAGAGAGCGATGGAGGGAAGGACTTCCCGAAGGAACATTTCCTAAAATCATCACTATAGTTCTCCTATGTCATTATTATTATTAAGTATTCTGCCTTTCAGCAGGTCCTGGTACTAAAGAAGTTCTTTTTCTTTTAAATTTAGGTTTGGGCCTGGAAATGTTTCTTCCACGTTTTTCAATCTTCAGATTTTCTTTAGAATTTCTTCGCAAGATGTGTTCAATCCAATTAGCCTTCCTACGAAGGATGCTGACTAGAAGTGTCCTCTTCTCTCCTATACGTTTTTAAACATCTTCCTTTGTAGCTCTCTCTGTCCATTTGATCTTCTCCATCTTCCTACAAACACCACATTTCGAAGTATTTCTTCTCTAACTTCCGTAATGTCCAAGTCTCTGAACCATACGAAACAATCTGCTTTTCGTCTATTTTTATTGTTATTTTTTTAAAAAAAAAAATCAAGAAAGTAGTGGGAAACGTAAAGTGTCCAAGTGGAAACTGAAAATTTGTGTGGAAGACGTAGAAACAAGAGAAAGAAAGTTTTGGTAGAATAAAACTGAAATAGTGCTTATGAAGCAAAACTATATTTTAATTTTACTACTCTTATTTTTGTTGTTACTACTATTTTTGTTTGAAAACTCCATCCACAAAGTGGACAAATGACGGAGCAAAACACAGAACTTCGAGATGACGTCCAACCAGTGTTTCCAATGCATAGAAAATAAAGTTACTCACGTTCCATAGAAAAATAATTTTTAACTTCCAAACTACACTATGCGTAAGTATCGAAAGTCTTATGAAACGCACATGACAGTCTGTCCGTCTGTCGACAGATATCACAGTGAAAACAATGAAATATTATATATATATAAGGTGCTTATATATAGTATTCTACGTGTTAGTAGGTTCTGGGAATTTTTTTCTTTTTTCGTTTTAGGTTTCGGTCTGGAAATGTTTGTTCCACTTTTCTCGATCTTCAAGTTCCTCTTTCAACTCCCAATATTTTCTTCTATTTTTCAAATCATCGATCAGTTACGTTCTTCTTCTTCCTATTCCTCGCTTTCCTTCCATCTTTCCTTCTGTAGCGGATGAACAAGACAACTTCTTTCCAAGATGTGTCCAACCCAATTTGACTTTATTTTTTAATTTTTTAATTTTATTTTATTTAACAATCACCATTTTACACTGGATATCCAACAACAACAATAACAATGGAAAGGATTTGGGAAGGTATCGGCCAGGGAATGTTTAGTAGGTACCATTCCAGCATTTGAATGGTAGGACTGAGGGAAACCCTGGGAAACCTCAGTCTGGATGGTCGGTAGCGGGATTCGAACGCGAATGCGAAGCCAAAGCTCTACAACTTGAGCTACTTCGCTCGGTGGTTCCTAGTTTAATGCGTCCTCTTCTCTTCTATCCGTCTTAAAGCATCTTCATTTGCTACTCTCTCTCTCTGTTTATTTTATTTATTCCATATCAAGAATATATTCCATTACCGTATCTTTTTTAACCGTATATTCAAACCGGAAGTGGTAAAAATCTACCTTTTCCGGTTTTAATACTAATTAACATAGTGGACAAAACTGTAGTATAACGAAAAACTGTTTTCTCAAGAAGAATTCAGCGTCCCAAGAATATGCTCCTTTGCACTGTAATCTCTCTACTAACCCCGAAAGTGGTACTAAATTACTAACACTTCCGGTTTCAATATTGATTTTCATAGAGCAAAAACGATAAACGATTTTAAGAAATGGTTTTCTGATATGGATTTAGGACGACAAGAATCTTTCCAGCTTCCCTCTTAACCACCTATTCGAACCGGAAGTATCTACCATTTCCGGTTTCAATATTCATTAACATTGGAGCAAAAAGACAATAAACAGGGAGGAAGGGAATTTGCTGATATGTGTTCAGCGTCCCAAGAATAGACTTCATTACGTTCCTATTTCTACATATTAAAATGCTAGGTTTATCATGTTTGTCTCCAAAGAAAAGTTTATATGTTTGTCTCCAATCTTTCGACAACGAGATCTCGAAAACCACAAGTGCTAGAAACTTGCCGTTTTTACAAGTCGATTTCAAATTCTATGTAGATTGTTCAATTTTAATTGAATATTTGAAAAACATGGCCGGTATTTCTTTATTACATCTTTTAGGAGTATACTGGAAGTATTGAATTTTTTAAAAAGTAAAACACCATATCCTACGAATTATACATTCCAACACAACATTATTGTATATAGGGGTTGTATATCCGTCAGGCATTTGTTTCATGGTCAAAGAATAGTGGAAAAAACGAAGGATAACTATTTCTCTAGGCTAAGATGAATCTTTATTGTTTGGAGCGTTTTGCCCAATGAACACCATATATCATTGATATTATAATTAATTGTGTGTAATGTATTTGTTGATTACATACTGCATGCAAGAAGAAAGGAAACACTGATCATACATGAATTAGAAACTTCAATAGAAAGTAGGCTTAATCTTGCAAAAAGTCTGAGACGTTGAAAAAATAATCGAAAAAAATCTCCCCTTTGCCGATTTTTATCAAGGCGTCTTTCACTTGTGTCTGTAAAGGGACATGCACAGATATGAAGGATGACAAGGAGATTCATGCTCATATGTGAATGATGTACTGTGTAGAGCGAGCAGGTTCAGCTAGTCTATATATTAAAATGCTACAAAAGCTCTAAAAACGCCTGAACCCCAACCTCTAACTTTGGATTTCAAACCTTTGACTTACGGTTATTTATGATTTCACGTTTAACGAAGACAATATTTTAAAGTGTGTGCACTTTAAATAAATTATTATTTAAATACATCTCTTTTTAAAATTATTATTTAAATACAGTTTATGTTTTAAAGCTATTGTTCAAAGCCTTTGTATTTTAATAAGCCTTCTCCAAAATCAATGCAAATGAATTGTGTTACCATCTCTGGAGTTCTTTTAAACTATATGTTTGTGGACGTTTATATGTTTGTAGCCAATCCTTTCGACCATGAGATCTCGGAAACTACAGGCCTTAGAAAAATGACGTTTTCACTGATCGATTGCAAATTTTGCTTAGATTGTCCAGTTCTAATTGAATATTTAAAAAATATGGCCACTATATCTTTATTACATTTTTACGGGTACACTGGAAATGTTGAAATTAAAAAAAAAAAAAACTAAAGCATCACATCCTATGCATTATACATTCCAACACCACACTGTTGTATATAGGGGTTGTATATATCTCAGACGTTTGTTTCATGGCCAAATAATGAAAAACGAAGGATAACTATTTCTCCGGTCTAAGATGAACCTTTATTTTTGGGTTGATTTGATTTTGAGTTTAACGTCCCGTTCAGCAGCGAGGCTATATGAGACGTGGACCTACTGATTAACGTGGAATCCGAACCACATGAGCTCCCGCCGGGAGTCGAACCCGGGCCTCCCACGCCAAAGGCGCGTGTGGTAACCGCTTAGCCACGGAGGAGCTCCCTTTATTTTTGGAGTGTTTTGCCTAATGAACACCATATATAACTACCACATATAGTGTATGTAATGTATTTGCTTATTACATAGGCCTACTGCATGCAAGAAGAAAGAAAACACTAATCATACATGAATTAGAAACTCCAACCGGAAGTAGGCTCAAATCTTGCAAACGGTGCGAGATATTGAAAAAAATCTCCCCTTTATGATACCCCTTGGCATTTTTTTAAATCAATACGTCTTTCACTTGTGCCTGTAAAAGGACATGTACAGATATGAGGAATGACAAGGAGATTCATGCTCTATGTGAATGATGCGCTGTGTAGAGAGCGCAGGTTCAGCTAGTCTATACATTAAAATGCTAGATTTATATGTTTGTCTCCAATCTTTTCGATAATGAGATTTCGAAAACCACAAGTGCTAGAAACGTGCCGTTTCCACTGGTCGATTCCAAATTTTGTAAGGATTGTCCAGTTCTCATTAAAATTTCCAAAAACTGTACCGTTATTGTTCTATTCAGCTTCTTAGGGGCAGTTTTGAGCACATAAGATTAACATTGTTGCAGGCCGAAACTACGGTGTGAGGCAACCAGTAGA